>NC_057811.1:490535347-490569093 GCF_018294505.1 Triticum aestivum
AAAACAACTGATCCAGTAGAACTGCATGGTCTGGAGCCTAATGACTTCTTGGAATTATTTGAAGCATGCATATTTGGTCATAGCAAACCTGCGCATTATGAAGATGACTTAACCGATGTTGTAAGAGATATTGCTAAGAAACTAAAGGGTTCACCACTAGCAGCCAATACAGTTGGTCGGTTATTGAGGAAAAATCTTTCTCGGGAATATTGGATTGGAGTTCTTGAAAATAATGAGTGGCAAAATACACAAAATGATGATGATATTATGCCTTGTCTGAAAATTAGCTATGGTTACCTTCCTTTCCTTCTAAAAAAATGTTTTTCACATTGTGCCCTATTCCCTAAAGATTATAAGTTTTATAATTTACAGATTACTAGCTTTTGGACCGCGATTGGTATCTTAGACTCTAGTTGCCAAAACAATAAGAATTATTTAGAAGAACTTGTGGACAATGGATTTCTTGTGACGGGAGTTGACAAATCTAATGATCAATACTACGTGATGCATGATTTATTACATGAACTATCTCGTAATGTTTCATCACAAGAATGTGTCAATATAAGTAGTTTAAGTTTCAGTGTTCATAACATACCACAACCTATTCGACATTTATCAATCAACATAGAAGATATAAATGATGAAAGTTTTGAAGAAGAAATGGGTAAACTTAAGGGTAGGATAGACATTGGCAATTTGCGGACTTTGATGATTTTTGGGTTATGTAATGGAACAATAGCCAACGTCTTGAAAGACACATTTGAAGAATTGATGGGCCTCCGAGTATTATTCATAGCAATCGACACCCCGAGATCTCTACTAAACATCTTTTCAAAACTTATCCACCTGCAATACCTCAAAATTAGCTCCTATAGCTCAAAAGAAATTACTTTACCTACCACATTGTCTAGATTTTACCACTTAAAATTCCTAGACCTAGAAGATTGGCATGGTAGTACAAAGTTGCCTAGAGACATTAGCCATCTTGTGAATTTATGCCATTTCCATTCTTCCAAAGAACTCCATTCCAAAATTCCTGAGGTTGGAAAGATGAAGTGTTTACAGGAGCTAAAAGAGTTCCATGTTAAGAAAGAGGGTGTTGGCTTTGAATTGAGAGAACTAGGGGAATTGGGAGAGCTAGCAGGAGAGCTCTGTGTATGTAATCTTGAAACTGTGGCATCCAAGGTGGAAGCTAGTGCTGCCAAATTGAACAATAAAAAGAATCTGAAAGGACTAAAATTACTCTGGAGTACAGAGCACCAGACCATAAATGATGATGTTCTTGATGGTCTTCAACCACACCCTAATCTTAGGGTGCTTGGCATTATAAATCCTGGTGTTGCCCCTTGTCCTAGATGGTTGTGTGGTGACATTAGCATAAAAGGGTTGGAGGATCTCCATCTGGAGGGTGTATCTTGGGGAACTCTTCCAGTTTTTGAGCAGGTACCACACCTCAGTAGTCTCACTTTGAAAAATATTGCTGGGCTGAGTGTGTTCGGGCCTGGCTTTAGTGGTGTTACAGAAAGAAGCTTCATGCACCTGAAGAAACTTCAGTTTGAGAATATGCCAGAGCTTGAGAAGTGGGTCGGGGAACCTAATAGCCGTCTATTTTCAAGGCTTGAAAGCATCAAGATTGGAGGTTGTCCCATTCTCAGCTTGTTTCCCTTCTTGGAGTGCTCTGACCTATTTACCAACCTGTGTAGTCTTCATATTGATAACTGCCCCGAGTTGTCTCAGTTCCCACCCATGCCTCACACCTCCACACTAACAAATATTCGTGTGGAAAATGGTGGGTCAGAGCTATTATATGATGGTAAACAATTGATCATTGATGGGTATGCTAGTGCTTTGGCCTTCCACAATATGGATAAAGTAGAGGTTATGCAAATTACAGATGTGTCACACATTTCATTTTCAGACCTCCAAAAACTAAATTCGTTGAGAAATATACATTTCATGAAATGTAGTGACATGTTTTCTGCAGAAATGGCTGATAATGTTATCCTCCGTTCAGTTCAGAATCTTTGTATTCTTCCCCTCAAGCTAACCATGGGCATTCGGGTACTAAAAACTGAACCCAAACCGTCCTGAATTTCCCAATTGTCGGGTATTATGGTCTTCTGGTTCGGGTTTAGTTCTTGCTTAATCTGCAATTTCGGTTTCAAGCACTAATCGGGTATCATCGCTCATTACTAGAATAGACCACAATAATCAAAAGAAACCTACATGCGACGTCCCACCTCGCAAAATAGGCCCGGCCCATTAGAGAAGATACCCCAACCGACCTTCTCTACTCACCCCACGCCCCCACCACCCCCTCTCTTGTCTCTCCATCGCCCTTTTAATTTTGGATCAGGCAGAGCTCCTGTCTCGACCACGCCCCATGGCCAACACAGTCCACCTCCTCCTCGACCTCTCATTGTTGTTGTGCTAGATCTGTCATTGCCTAGGTTTAGGAGCACCACCTCCACCCATGGCAATGAGCTGACACTGATACCGGCCTTCTTGACGAGCTCACGACCCGCTGCTCGTCGCCTCATCTGTCCCAATGGCCAGGACGAGGGCCTCGGCCTAATATTTGAGGAAGACGATGGCCGAGGGTATCCTACACGTGGATCCCGCGTGTGGTCGCCTTGTGCAGGGTGTCTAGGAGCTGCTTCCTCCAATATTTCAGTTTTCATGGATAACCGAATTACTCGAACCAGAATTTGTTGGTAATTTGGGTTTGGTTATTTTCTCGGCAGACAATAAATTCGAAGGAGTATAATTTGGAAACACATCGAATTAGAAGGTGATAAAATCTATCTAATAATAACTTGTTGACCAGCATTCATTTTTCGCCACCCTGTTTTGAAAGTTTGTCCAAAAGAAGGGAGATAAACTAGCATAAAAGTAATGATAGAAGCGTATTTTAGGAGAACTGGCTTAATATTTGTGTGTTGCTACGGGATGCGACAATATTTGAAGAGTGTGTGGCATGCAAAATGGTAGCTTATGTGCATTTTTGGAAAGAATAGCTAGAAAAGCTTATCATCCAGACTATTAGGGAAATATATTTGAAAAAAAGGTAATATCACGAGTCATAGAACTTGGGTTCGATGTTCAGTTTGGTGTTAGAACTTTCAAAATACGAAATTGCAGTCACTCAACTTGACTCAAGCGGGGACATACGGTCACAAAATGCATATGAGGGTGTATCCACGTCTATGGACCCACATGGCAGTGAGGGACAGTGCTCTGCCTATGCACTTTTGCATAAAACTCCCTTGTATTTTCTTATTCATGAAAAAAGCCGACCTCAAGGACATTTTTTGCACAAAACTTCTAGTTATCCGTAGACTTAATTAAATGTATGTGTTATTAATTAATTACATTAATTACTTGTTTTTCAATCCACATTTAGATGAACCTAATTAATTACATGAATTAATTAATATCTAACTGGTAATTAATTGCATTAATGTTGATTCGGCACCTGGTTTCCAAATAGTTTTTGCATTAGGGGTTGTGTGCGAACGACTACAGCGGACTCCGTATCCAAATTGATTCCACACGGAAAAATCCCTACTCCCTTCAGTCCTAAATATAAGTCTTTGTAGATATTCCAATATAGAGTACATATGGAGCAAAATGAGTGAATGTACACTCTAAACTATGTCTATATATATTCATATGTAGTCCATATTGAAATCTCTAGAAAGACCTATATTTAGGAACCATGGGAGTATTTAAATGGACTGAATTAATTGTACATCTAACTAAGTGTCTGACTAATTTATTGCATAAATCTCTTGCTTCCCAGATTGATTTTGTCCTTGGTTTCCAAGAAAATATCGCATTAATGTCTCCTTGTGAACGACGGCTACATGCGCTCTTTCTCCTTTAATACTAGTGATAGTGATCTTCACCCAATCCTAATGGCAATCATTTATGGCCAGCTTATTTTGGCAATCTTTCCTAAATATAAAAAGGCTTATGCAAATCCTGCTCGGACTATATATACGGGATTGTGCATATGTGGATGGGCAAATCATCTTGCAGTTTTGCTTACAACACATATTGTCCTGTCACTCTCGATCCTGTTAATAAGCCAAACAAGCGCCACCGTTGCATTACATTATCTAGATGGACAAGTACATGACTCTTCCAGTCCTGTTTTCTCTGCTTCTTCTCGTATGCCTTGCAACTACCACACAATGTAAGCGCTGCTCGATACACAACTCTAATTTCGGTAATCTGTCTTTAAAATATGTCCATGCACATGCTAATTATACTCGTGTAATGATTTAATTTTCTATTTATGCTGGAAGTAGATATTTTGTTAGTGCATGACATGTTTTTTTCTATTCTTGTGCCATCTGGTGCTTCCTAGTTAATCAACGTGAGTCATACTAATGTCAATCGTTTGTCTTTAAATTTTTCTATAGGTCAAATCACCGAAGGCATGCATAATGATAAGATCAATTTTCCGCACGGGTTGTGCGTCCATAGAGAAAATAACTACTATTGTTGCCTTGTGACGAGTATGTGCTATTACCCACAAGAGTTATGCGTTCGAATGTGCCAAAGTGCACTCCTATCAAAATTGAACTTTTGTTCGAATAAGCAATATGTGATTGGGAAGCCATATATATGTAAAGGGAGAAGTCTAAAAAAAACCTTGAATTCGTCCTCAAAGTCTGAAAACGACCCTCACCTGTGAATCCATGAATTCGTCACCCTGTCCTTTCTAATCCCAGCTTATCCTGGCTGATTTCTTTGAGAAGCTCGTTTGTGCACCGGGTTTGCTGATGTGGCATGGATTATGGTTTAATCAGACGCTAAGTTGGACTGTCTCTGGACCCCTTCAGATGTTCATTAAGTAGCGGCGGGGGTTGCAAATAGAGAAGAACTGCCGGTGGGGAGAGAGAGACTAGGGTTCGCGGCGGCGGCGGCGACGACGACGACGGCGGAGCCGGCTATTGGAGGAGGGTAGGCGAACGGCGGCGGCTGAGCCGGCTATTGGAGGAGGGTAGGCGAGCGGCGGCAGAGCAATCGACAATGGCCTCCTCCTCCTGTTCGACGTACTCATGCGGAGGATGCCGTCGCAGTCGCAAGGCAGTAGCGGCGTACCAGCCGGTGAGGGAATGCTACCGCCTTCCACGAAAGAAGCCTCCCCGTTGGATATCTTCTTCTTTCCAGATTTTGGTACTACTGTTTGCGTGCTAGGAATTGTAAGCTACTGTGTGTTGCTCTGTTCCACCGTTTTTCCTCATTCCTATTTCATATCTCTTCTTCTTTCCAGATTATGATTATATGATTTGTTGACAGTGGACAGGCATGATGATCTGTGCTCCCCATTTCTTCATCAAGTACTGATTGATCTTAGGATGCAATGAGGAGGATGAATGTTGATGGTGGACAAGCCTGGCTAGAACAGGGACAGAGACAGCAAGTTGAGGAGAAGAATGAAGAAATTAATGAAGCGAGGGCTAGATGTGAAAGGACGGAGAGAGATGCGATGCGATGCTAAACTTGGTCTTTTTGTAGGATTTGTGCTAGGTAGAGGATCAATGTTGTGGCTAGATGATGTAAAGGTTGGATGAACTGATCTGTTATGAGTGGGCTCTGTACTCAAACTATGAAAATTATGAGTCGAACTTCACATTTTGTACTAAATTTTCTGTGATGTATGGCCTTTGTGCTCAATTTATGAAAAATATGACCGGAACTTCAGTTTGTGTTTCAAATTTGACAGCTCGTAAGTAGTAGGAAATTGGTATTTGGCAGCACATACTTTCAGAACACTGTCTAGTCTGTACTACATGTGTCATGATATAGACTGCATTGCTCATCCTTCTACTTTTCTCTATTTTTCTCTGGTTCTGCAGCTAGCTTCGGGAGTGAAATGGGATAATACAAAGCATGAGATGCGCCGATAGCCTGTAAGTTGTTTTCTTATTCCTCACCTAATTTCCAGTCTCATTTCCTATTCCAAGATCTTTTTTACTTCTCACCACTTCTAGTATGGAAGTACTGTTAATCAGCTATTGCTCCATCTCATTTTGATCAGTTAATCGCTCAACATTGGTCGCTAATAACTTCTTGTTAATTTAGTAGCACGTTGTCAGTTTGTAAGGTTCCCATGACCAATTTTAATGACCTGGGTGCTCATACAGTACACAAGCAGCAACAAAAGATCCTTGAAACACACACTCAATGCCCTGTAAATTAGTACTTCAAACTCGACTAAACTTTCAGTACATGACCACTACATAATACCAGTACTTAAACAAAGAGGCCATAATAACCAGTTTTGACCAGGACCAAAATTACATGACCAGTACTAACACCAAAAGGGTAGAATCACTAGTTTTGATCGGAACTAAAAGAACCCGTACACTTGTCAAGCAGGTTCACTTCTTTGCCTTTTTCTTGCCTTGCCCATTATGCAGTTTAGAAGCCTTCCTCTTCTCTGTACTTGGTCCTGCTTGGGCATGTTCTTTTCCTTTGTTTCCATTCTGCTGGCTTGCTGTGATGTTAGCATCTGTTTGTGCTTGCTGTTGAGAAATCAAGTATATCCAACAATGCATAATTAATAGAAACAGAAGAAAAGCGAAATTATATGAAACAGAAGAAAAGCAAAATTATATGAAACTGAAGAAATGCGCAAGTACATGAGACAGAAGAAGTGCAAAATTATATGGAACTAAAGAAATGCAAATTAACATGAAACAGAAGAAATCCACTAGTGTATGAAACTGAAGAAATGCTAAATTATATGGAACTGAAGAAATGCAAAATTACATGAAACAGAAGAAATCCACTAGTATATGAAATAGAAGAAATACACAATTATATACCTCAGAGGCCTTCATTTTCCTCCCTGTTTTTCTCAGAAAGGCATTTTTTTTCTTGCCTTTTTCTGGATTTTTGTGGCAACCTGACTTATTGTGGCCTTTATTCCCACACATACTACAAGTAATTTTAATCCCATGTCTTGACATCTTCTTTCCTTTTGGTGCTTCTCCCTCTTCCCTCCTCCTGTCATTTTTCCTGGGTCTACCTGGCATGCTCACATAACTAGGAGCTTGTGGTCTGGGATTCTGAGAAATAGGCCACCTTTCCTCACCTTCAACTGGCTCCAAGCAGTGCTCATATATTTTCTTGAATTGCTCAACTGAATAGCACTTGTCAATGAAGTCTTCAATTCTTCTGCCACTCTTATAAATAGCACTGATAGCATGGCAGCAAGGTAGACCTGCCAGCTGCAGGTACCCACAGGAGCATGTCCTGTTATCTAAGTTGACAGTGTAGGTCCTTCCTCTTCCACTAACATGTTTAACCTCAAACCCTTCTTTCCCATTCCAGAGTACGTCACAGAACTGAGTTAATTTGATGTTCACCTTAAGCTTTTTTAAAATGTTTGGGCAAATTGGATTATTAGTCCACTTATCAGATTTCTCTCTGTTTTCTTGAACTCTCTTTGTCATTTTTTGTCTAACCTTTTCCAGCATGGATATGCAAGGATAGAATCTGGCCTCAATGATTGAATTGTTGAAGGACTCACATAAGTTATTGTCCACTGAGTCACATAGTGAACCCACAGGGAAAAATGCTCTGGCCCAGTGCTTAGGTTCTGTTCTCATTATGTCCCTTGCTCCTTCAGGTGTGTCTTGAGCCAACTTTGCTTTTCTGTACATGAAATCTTCTCTATTTGCAGCCTTTGCAATAGCCCAGAACTTCTTCTGTAAAGCATGTTCCCTGTACTTCTTCCTCCAGTTAGCATAGATGTGTCTAGCACACATCATATGTTGTGCTTTTGGCAGAAAATCCTGCATGCTACTGATCAAGCCCTACAGATCACCATAAATTACAATGTCAGCACATTAATTGTAAGAAGTGGTACTACCAATATTCTACCAAAGTACAAGGTCATGCTCCGTCGTGGCAAATAAACAATGATGACTACAATATTCTACCAAAGTACTAGGTCATGCTCCATCGAGTCGAATAAAGAATAATGACTACAATATTCTATGAATATTTAACAATAGTAATTAACAACATGCTTAAGAGAGTGATTAACATCATGATTAACAAATTACCTTCTGTTGATCTGAAATGAACACCCAGCCTTCACCTTGATCATTTATGTCCAAGTCTTTGATCAGAAGGCCAATAAACCACTCCCAATTTTTTGTAGTTTCTTGCTCCACTATTGCCCAAGCAATTGGGTACATTTGGTTGTTAGCATCCCTACCAATAGCACAAAGAAGTTCACCTTGACAAGCTCCTTTGAAGAAACAACCATCAAGCCCAATAACCCTTCTGCATGCTTTAAACCCTTTTTTCATTGCATTGAAACAAACATAGAATCTTTGGAAGATGTTTTGATCCATGTATTTAGGATCTAGACCAACAAGAATGGTACTACCAGGATTGCTTCTCAGCAACTCTAGCTGGTAGTCAAAGACCTTGGTGTACTCCTCTTTCATCCCTTCTAACAACTTCTGTGACACTATCTTCTTCGCAGCCTTGCACTTTGATGTTGATACATCAGCAAAGAAATCCTTCAGAATAGTGGCCTTAATGCTATCAATCTTCCAAGTGGGATTGGCCCTTAAGATATGCTCATACCTTCTTGCAATGAGTTTTGAAGTTACAAGGTGATTGTCCCTGTTTGGAGCACACATATGTTCATCCTCATATGTTAGGACCTGAAACCTGGAACACCTGGTAGTCTTTGCACCATATATAAGCCATGGACATCCAGGCCAACCACACTTAGCCCTAATCCTTTCATCCTCTGACTTCATGAAAATAATACTCCTAAATGTCAGCAGCCCATACTTTATTAGTGCCTTTTTCATTTGGCTCTTGCTCCTGAAAACCATTCCTAAACAGAACATGGGGATATCTGTTTTGGGGTTATACCTGATGTACTGGCTCTTCCTCCTGACAACATGGCCATCATCATCAGTCCCATCATCATATGAGTAATCTTCATCATCTGAGTCAAAGTGATCTTCCCCTACAACTTCTTCCACATTTGCAACTAGATCTATTGGAACAACACCAGATGGATTTCTCTCTGCCCACCTCTTTGAGTCTCTAATTCTCTTCTTGAAAGCCCTTGCTTCTTCCCTTAGTTCCACATATTCATCATCCAACCCACTGTCATCACTTCCTGCCACATAATCGCTATCATCTTCTTCACTATATGAAAATGCAGAGCCATTACCATCTTCCTCATGTTCATGTGCATGATCTAACTGCTGCACAATTAGTTGTTGAGCTGCTGCACTCCCACTTTGTGATCCTGGATTGAAGATCTGAGAGCTACCAGTAATGGGTTCATCTAGAACATCGAACTGAGAAGTTTGTCCCTGTACTTGAGTAATAACACCACTCCCATTTGCTACAAACAAGTTCCCAATTCCAGTCACAGATGATGGATTTTCACTAACAATCTGCACATCTTCTTCTGCAGTTATGATCGCATCTGGTTCTACATCACTCTCTCCCGCTGACTCATTACCCATCTCATTTTCAAAGTCACTTGCACTGTCACTTGCACTTCCATCATCTTGCTCCCCAGAATACTCCACATAAACATCAGCAACTCCTCCTTCAGTTATGTATTCACACATTTTAATGCAGCCAGCATCATCACATAGGAAAAACAACCCATCCACTAGTTCTTTACCAGGCAACAGGAAGTATATTTTCATACTTTTTTTCAAAGGAACATGATCACCAAGATACCCTTTCAGTTCTGGCAAAGACAACTTGTCTCTTTCTATCTCTGACATTGCCTCATCTCCTCCAACATAATCTAAGTTAGGCCCCATCCGAACAAACTGGCCACCGAAGTGAAACCTCACATTCAGTATGTCACATGGATCCATGATGAAAGCACAAACCCTAACCTGCATTGCCATACAATTTTTGACAAGAATCAATGGCTCATACAACTCATCCGAACTGAATGCAAGATGAAATCCGAATTTAACTCAAAAACTAAACGCCCTAAGAACCCTCACTTTCCCTAATCAAAAACCATAACAACAATCAGCGGTTGGAGATGCAAGTGCGACAAGACTGGCAAAAGGAGGAAGGGGATTACCAGCGATTTTTCTCTGCCTCGATCTTCTTGCGTTCCAGCGATCAACCGCTGTCGGCTGCCATTGCTGCTGGGAGGACGGGAGGAGCAGCGGGACAAGGCGTGGCGTCAGGCGAGAAACAGGGGAGGGAGGTGGGTTCGTGCTGGGGTTTATGAGGGCCCTAGGAGGCCCACAACCAGTCCGTTTTGGCGGGCCTTTCCCCCTCTCTATGCCACGCACTCAATCCCATCTCACACAAACACGTAAAGGGCTGGGATCAGAGGGAACAGGGTGTCAATTTTGGGGATTCAGACTTCAGGGTCGCTTTTAGACTTTGAGAACGAATTGAAGGTTTTTTTCAGACTTTTGCCATATGTAAAAGAATAAAAGCTGCTAAGCTAGCGCCCTTGTCATGCGTTTGAAGTACTTTGCATGAGTGAATTTCAAGCTGACACGTGTTAGTTTTTTAATTAGTTTACTACAAGATTTTTTCTTTTGTGTTTGCTACAGTTATTTAACACAGTACAACACAGATGCTCACATATACGCACATAAGCTTACCCTTATAAACGCACGCACGTCTACCCTACCTGAGAATAATCTTCGGGATACTGAACTGGCACACTATCTTTAGATTGACGAAGTCACAACAGACGTCTTCATAGTCAACAGTAACATCTCCTCCCACCCAGGGGCAAAGCCAGGAAAACATGTCGCTAGGGTCAACACGAACAAGTAAAACTTTGTATTCCCTTAAAATCAAAGTATCAATAATATATGGATAAAAATGCGCAATTTTTGTTAACTAACATGTGCATGATGTTTTTTTTTTGTGACCTCACATAAATAAAAACTCATAGTTGCCAATATATCATAACAAAATAAACTCCGATCCCACGTAGGTACTCCCTCCGTTCGGAATTACTCGTCCAAGAAATGAATGTATCTAGATGTATTTTAGTTATAGATACATCCATTTTTGTGACAAGTAATTCCAAACGGAGGGAGTACCTTTTTTATTTTGCTAGCTTACTTGACATTGTGATTGGGGTGCGACTTAAAAAGGCCTAATCTGGATTGGGTAATCAACGTGATTACCGACACGGGAGAAGGGGGAGGAGATCGAGAGCTCCTGTTTGGCGCTCGTTGGCGTCAAACAGATCAGCTTTCGCGCAGAGTTCGCGCAAATGGGCCGGCCCATTGCCAGGAGTGAACGTAATTTAATCTATATCTGTATCTATTTACCTACTAATAAAGCAAGATGATATTCTTGGTTTCGTCACGCATTAATTTTATCTGCTATTTAAGGTACATCCCTAAGGTGGTACTAATTCGGGGACATATGACGCTTTAATTTGCCGTGTTTCGTCTGTCAGCTCTTGGGCCGCATGTTTAGCTGGGCCTGGTCCACTTTTTTGTTCAAAAAAAAAAGTATTCGCCCGTCCGGTCTCCACATGTTCTACGTAGATAAAAAGGTTTTGGCCTCTACAGTCGAACACACAACCTCCCACATATGAAGTGGCACATGCCTAGCCACCAAACCAGAGAATGAATTGTGTTCACGTTGAGAAAGTTCTCTTATTTATAGTCGATCGCTTGTTTGGATCGGGAGTCTAGGCCTTGGCCCGTTTTCTCCCAATGAAGTGCGCCAGCTCATATGTTGATGGGCCTGCCAAAAATTACTGCTCCTACAAATCCATGTCTTCTCCTTCCGTTCCAAAGTCTGCAGCCATTAGAGCTACCTTCTGGTTGTGAGAGAAGGGAGGGTTTGGTTTTAAATTAATAGTCCCACCTTGCTATTGTACATTAAATCTCAACGGTTTGATCAATACCTCAACAAATAGACAATAAACAAGCCTCTTTATCAATCAAATAATCAAACAGAGGGTGATGTGTTGGCCAGATTGTGGCAGAGACTAAACAATGAAAATAACGAGGGAATGACTGAGCGTGGGACTCATAGTATTCGAACCGAAGTTGGACACTGCTCACTCTGACGCATACACACGCAAGGAGAAGACGCATCATTTTTTTGGAGATTCATTTTACCATTTGGTCACATAAATACATAGGTTAGATTTAATATATAGTTGGCCCAATATTCAGAGTTAGGGAGAAAACCAAAACAGTTGGCACAACTTTGTGCACAATTTGGAATTAAAAAATTCAAGAATTCACTTCAGCAAGGAAAACTGTATCCAAAATTTTAAATAATCCCAGCACACTACTGTTGCAATTTGAGCATAGACATTTATGTTGAGAAAAAGCTAAGCTTTTCTTTTCTATAGTCACATCATAATTGAGTAGCTTAATATTTCCGGAGAAGAAATTCAAATTAACCATTCATGTCGTCGCCAATTATGTGTGCAGCTTAATGTTAATTACAATTATATATTGTTCAATACAACGTGTGCCTCCACCCAGTTAGAAAAACACAAGAAGATACTTTTTCTCCCGTTGCAACGCATGGGCCTTTTTGCTAGTAATAATAAAAAAAGAACTAACTCTGGATGGATTCGAAGCCCAGACCAAGCGCTCGATCGTGGCTTTGCTTGGCGCTGCTGCTAACGACTGGGAGTGGTTTATAGTACAGCGCTAAACTTGAAGTATTATGTACAGCGGCAAATTCGTTATAATCTTTCTTAAAAATTGAATAATGTTTTCTTGAACAGATTTAGAAACTCCAACAGACTGTTAACGAATATTCTAAACATGAAACAAAAAATTGGATTTTTTTTTTATATGTGATGAACGATTTTTAAATATATATTGAATTTCTTTTAGATATATGCTGAACAATTTTTAACTACACACTGTAACATTTTTGTGATATACAGTGAACAATATTTAAAACACATTGAACATTTCTGTGATATACGCTGAACATTTTCAAATATACGTTGAACATTTTTGTGATATACACTGAACAATATTTAAATATACATTGAATATTTATGTGATATATGCAAAAGAAAATTTTGAATTGTGAAAAAATTCTGAAAAAAGTGAATTTTTTGGAAACCATGAATAAATTTTGAAACCATGAACAGAGATAGGAATTTCATATTTTTTAAAAAAGATAAAAACGAAAAAAGGATTAAATTAAGGCTAACGAAAAAGAAACAGAAACAGAAACAGAAGAAAAAACAGAAACAAAAAGGAAAAAGGAAAACAGAAAAAAAAAGAATACCCGCAAAAAGAAAAAAAACGGTTGAGGGGAAGGTTCCCAAAACCGGTTGACTGGCGCTGCTGTAAAACGCTCGATATGGCCAGCCTTTTTCGCACGCGCTTCAGCGAAAGCAACGCAGCTGGACGCTCGCGCGCGTCAAATAGGGAACGCCGAGGAGATCATCGCAGATCATTTTTTTTCTTTTTGACAAATGTATTGTATATGGAGCTATCTACGATCAATCGCGCGTCAGTCCGTGATCGAGGAGCTATTGGGTTCGGCCTCTGTCTGAATCGGTGGTGGGCATTGTGCGTCTTTTGGGGCCTGTACAAGTAGTGGGCAGTAGGCTTATTACTGCTAGACTGGGGTCAAATATTTTTTCCAATGGGGCTTCTTTCTTACTGGCCTATTTAAATGCACAGGGTTTGGACCGAGGTCATCGGGGGCAATTGACCCTGGCCCACCCCTGCTCCCACCAAAGGAATATCAACAGAGGGGACCTCCTATATGCCGCACTCTGCGGCAAAGTGTCATCGCTTCGCACCTTTAAGAACCGGGGCCGTCTATATCGCATCCAGATGTGACATAATATCTCACATCTAAATATGATGTCAGCGCCACCTATTCTTTTCATTATTTCTCATGTTTGTTTGATTTTAATTTGTCAAAGCCCAAAACTAAAACCAGCTCACCCCGAGTCCGCGTGGGTGCTCGGCTTAGAGAAAATCTGGTCGCTAGCTCCGCTAGAGAAAATCTGGTAGCTAGCTACCTACCCACACAAAAAAACTGATCGCTCCTCGCTAGTGCTAACATCGATTTGTTAGCTTTGGTGTCTGACCGTTATACATTTACAAGTACGTCTCTCGTTGCTAGTTTCTAGGCTACCAATGATTTCTTTTGCCTCTTGGTTTTTTGCGCTTTTCACTGTTATATTTTATAGTTAATTTTCAATAAGGAACAAAGTTTGATCAAAACATATTTCCAAAAATGTATTCACGAATTTACATAAAAAATTCAAATTATAAAAAATGTTAATGAATACTTAAAATGTTCTAATATACGGTGAAAAAATCCTTTAATATTTAATGATCATTTTCTTAATACACACTAAATGTTTTGCTATATACATTGAACATGTTTTTAATATATAGTGAACTTTTTTTATATATGATGAATTAAAAAGTGAACTTTTTATATACATTGAACTAAAAGCGAACAGGAAAAAACAAAATAATGAGAAAACCACATAGAGAAATAGATAAATAAGAAGAGAACAAAAGATGAACACATTTCGGATTTTTTTTTAATTTGGTAAACATGATTTTTTTTAGAAAAATGAACAAATTTATGAATTTTGGAACATTTATTGAATTTGTGAATATATAAAAATGAAAAAGAATCAGAAAAACGAAATAAATGAGATCAACTTCTGAAAATAGAAAAATTCAAAGGAGAGGAAAACCAATGAATAAAACATTTAAAACTAAAAAAATTAAATGGGGATCAACTTATGAGAACATGAAGAATACAAAACAAAACAAAAGTGTATCCTAGCTACCTAGGTCGGCTCATCTGTGGTTTGTTTCAAGGATGGACTTGCAACTGGGACAAAAATATGTCGGACCCCTAGTGGCGAGTCGGTGATGGACTCGCAATTGGGAGTATAAAAAGGTCGGGCCCTAGTTGTAAGTCGAGCTTAGATTTGCAACTGGAACAAAAAAGGTTGGACCCAAGGTCGTGCCTCAGTTGCCAGTCGATAGTCGACTTGTGGAGACAACAAATAGGTTGGGTCCCAGTTGTGAATTGAGGGTGTACTAGCAATTGGGACTAAAAAAATCGGGCCCCAGTTGTGGGTCGAGGGTGGACTTGCAACTCGGACAAAAAAAGTTGGGCCCTAGTTGCGAGTCGATGGTGGACTTGCAACTTGGACAAAAAAGGTTGGGGCGTAGTTGCGAGTCGATGGTGCACTTGCAACTCGGGCAAAAAAAGTTGGGCCCCAGTTGCGAGTCGAGGGCTGACTTGCAACTTGGACAAAGAAAGTCTGATCCCATTTGTGAGTCGAGAGTGGACTTGCAACTATAACAAAAAATGTTGAGCCCCAATTACGAATTGAGGGTTAACTTCCAACTAGGAAAAAATAGGTTAGACTCCGGTTGCATCTGAAGGGTGGACTTGCAATTAAGACAAAAAAATGTGGAGCCTCAGTTGCGTGTAGAGACTAGAATTGATAACTGGAAAAAAGGTCAGGCCCCGGTTGCGAATCGAGGGTGGACTTGCAACTCGGAAAAAAAGGTCGGACACTTAGTTGCGAGTTAAGGACGGACTTGCAACTAGGACAAAAAAAAGTTAGATCCTAGTTACAAATCGAGGGTGGACTTGCAATTGGGACTAAGAAACAAGGGCCCAATTGCGAGTCGAGGGTGGACATACAACTCGGACAAAAAAGGTTGTGCCCCAGTTGTGACTCGAGGATGGACTTGCAACTTGGACAAAATAAAAGCCTGACCCCATTTTGTGAGTCGAGAGTGAACTTGAAACTAGAACAAAAAAGGTTGGGCTCCAGTTACGAATCGAGGGTGGACTTCCAACTAGGACAAAAAAGGCTGAACCCCGAGTAGCGAGTCGAGGGTGGACTTGCAATGAGGAAAAAATGTCGGGGTCCAGTTGTGAGTCGAGAGTGTAATTACAACTGGTAAAAAAAGTCCAGGCCGGCCCCAGTTGCAACTCGAGGATGGACTTGCAACTGGGACAAAAAATAGGCCGGCCCTCTAGTTGCGAGTTGTGAGTGGCCTTGCGACTGGGACAAAAAAAGTCAGGTTCCAATTACAAGTCGAGGGGGGAGTTGCAACTGGGACAAAAAAAAGGTCAGGCTCCAGTTGCGAGTCGAGGGTGGACTTGCAACTAAAAAAAGGGTTGGGGGACTTGCAACTGGGACAAAAAAAAGAACGAGTCCTCGTTGTAACTGGAGGGTGGACTTGCAAATGGGAGAAAAAAGGTCGGGCCATCGTGGCGAGTCGAGGGCGGCCTTGCAACTGGGAAAAAATATCGGGTCTCGGTTGTGAGTCGAGGGTGGACATGCAATTGGGAAAAAAAATGATCACACCCTAGTTGCGAGTCGACAGCCAACAAAAGTGAAGCCAAACGGGCCTAGGCCAACTAACAGGATACGTAATACATAAATAACAACAAAGAAAGGCGGGAGATAGAGTGCTTGCACGGAATTTACGGAAACTAAACCGATGAGCGAATTAAAGATCGATTTATAAAATTTAAAAAATCATGGATTCAAAAAGACCAAAAAAGGAGAAATAAAAACAAAAGTTTACAAACCAAAAGAAAAAAAGGAAAAAAACAAACAAGGAAAAAAGTAAGAAGCCTTATTTCAAAAGAACGAAAACTACAAGTCGTCACCCTAGCGCCCTATAACTCATGGAGCGTACCTATACCTTGCCTTGCTTCTTCTCCCTACTTTTCGTTTTCTTTTGAGAATGCCTCTCCCCGCTCTCAATTACGTCCCTTCAAAAAAATCACAGTGACAGCCCAACCCACAAAAAAGCCATAAAAGAAACTAGTTATTTCGCCATTGAGCCAGACTAGACAAAGACAACACAACTGAGCAACATACATGACTGCATGGGACATACGAGTTCGAGTGACAGTTGCAACAATCTTATAGCAAAGTTTTATCCTACGGGGATGGACTTAGATGTGAGGTAACTATTTCACATCAATATGTGAAATAGCAAACCCGATATAGATATGTTTCTGATGCATTAAAGAAAATAAGTGTATATCGAAAAAATTGACATGTGTTAACAGAAGCCCGATGAAAATCGACAAAGAAACAAGAAAAATGCATAAAACCAACAAAAAACTAAAAAGGCAAACAAAGAAAAATCGCTCAGGATGGGAAAAAGATAAAACAACAAACAAACTCGTGTGTTTCTACCCTGCACCAAGGATGAGAAAACAATAACGCTCGCAAAAGGACACATGCATCGACGCGAAAACAATCCCTATAACAGCCCATAAAGTCATGTGCGGGGACGACAGGCCAACAAAAGGGAAAAAAAAAAAGCCCGGCCGCTCGCACATGCATCGACGTGAATCCAAGATCGTGAACAAAAAACAGCAGCCCGCCCCATACTCGCATGGCCGTGGAAACAGGCTGTTGCGCCCGACAACGAACACCGACGAGTGCGCGAGGCGAGACATCAACTTGCGCGAAAATTTCCCCTAAAAAAAGAAAAAACCTTGCGCGAAAATTAAAAACAAATCAGATCAACGGTTCTGGACTTCGATGTGAGATATGTATATTGCATCTAGTTGTGAAATAGCAATTCCGTTAAGAACCAACACACAGGGCAGATCCGAACTATTTTCGGAATTTCGAACGCATTTTTTTTATAGAAAAACTTAGTTTTTCTAAAACGAAAATACCTTTCAAATTTCAGAACGGTTTTATATAAACTGAAATGTTTTAAAAAATAATGAACATTTTTCGAAATTAGAAACAGTTTTTTTAATGGGAACATTTTTTGAAATTCCAAAAGAAAATGGTACAAACGCGAACATTTTAAACTCCCGACTAAAATTTGCAAACAGACTTTTTGAAATTTCTGAACAATTTTCGACACGGGGACATTTTTTGAAACTTCAAAAAATGGAAACATGAACATTTTTTGAAACGGGAACATTATTTGAGAAGTTGTGAAATTTTGGAGTAGAAACAATCCGTACTTTTTTTTTGAAAGAACGCAAACATGTTTTTGAATAAGGGAACATTTTTTGAAAAATGCATGCAAACATTTTTATTTTTTTGGAAAAATGATCTTCTTTGAATTTTTATCATTTTTAGAAGCAAGAACATTTGAAAATCATGAACATTTTTTTCACACCCAAACATTTTTTGGAAAGTTGTGAAATTTTTGAGAAAAAAACATTCAAAACATTTTATCAAAAACAAGAACATTTTTTGAATATTTGAGAATATTTTTCGAATTTGTGAATAATTTTTGAAAACAATGATTTTTTAAATTTCAAACCTTTTTTAAAGGAAAGAACATTTTACTAAATGTAAGAACAATTTTCGAACATGAACTTAGTTTTTAAAAGATAAAATAACCTTGAAAAGGAAAAAAATTAAAAAGTAACAGAAAACAAAGAAAAGAAAAAGAGGAAAAAGAAACAGAAACAAAAAATCAAAAGAAAACGGAAAAACCAGTAAAAAACAAAAAACCGGTTCCGTGAACCTTCTAGAAGGTTCCTAAAACCGGTTGGCTAGTTGCGATTGTACGCTCAAAAACTCGGCCGGCCCATCGTGTCGCTGCTCGGTCGCTCACCTATGCGAAGCGCCATGCATCAAATAGGATTTTCCTCAACAGAGAGCCTGAAATAAATTCAAGAAAATTCGGGCACTAGTACCAACAAAGTACGACGCTAATGCTCACATACACTCACCCCTATGAACGCATACACGCACATCCTATCCCTGTAACGCTATCCGAAGAGCCTGAAATAAATTGAGAAAAAATGTGAAAAACCAGTGCCAACACGGTACAACACAGATGCTTAATTACATTCACTCATATGAACACACACATGGACACCCTACCCCTATGAAGCTGTTATTAGTACAAAGGGCAACATTTTTTGCTCATTCTACCTTTTATATAAAGTTAAGTTAATTATGATGCAGTACCTAGCAACTCTTTCTGCTGGATACCATAGCATAAGCAAATCAAATAAAATCATGTGCTTCGGAGTATCTAGATTAGTATCATTTAGACTGGGAGAATTAGACTTTATTTTGGTTGATAACGCATCTCTAATGCCATTTCCCCTGCGTGCTATTTTTCACGACTAAGGGTTACGGGATAAATTCAGGAAAATGCGACCACCAGTGTCAACTCGGTACACCACGGATGCTTAGTTATACTCATCCTCGTGAACGCACACACGCACACCCAACCCCTATGAAGTATTATCTGTAAAAAGTATGATCTTGAGAATGTAAACAACAGCAATTTTCCATCAGTTCAAAGGAAGCTTCATTTTGTACAACTTTTGGTTGCTCCAGACGATTTTCAAACTTTGACTATCTTTCTAGAAACAACTTTGGCTAGAATATATAAAATGTATAGCTAAGTGTTTGTGTTTCAACAAAGGATGGATTTTATATACTCAAGATGAAGCATCAAGTGGATACAAACACAGTGAAGACACACCTGGCCTCTGCGTAGGTAGGATGCACACACACACACACACACAAAAACACCGGCAAATAACAAAGTACAATAACACCAAAGCTAAGCCTAAGCGATAGGAAAAATAATGAAGCGATCAAATCCGCAAATGACAAACTACATCAATGACCATATCTGCACCAATCATATAATAACACCACAAGGACAATGAGATTCTTCAACAGCAATGCCTTTAGGAAAAGAGGGTCGCTCAAGCGTCGCCATCATCGAATCCAACCCCCAAAGGCCAAAACCTAGGTTTTCACAATGAAGAGCTGGCATGAGCATATTTGAGTAATGCCTTGAACAATGTAACGATGCAAAGACATCACCATTGTCAGGTATAACCAACTCGGGCCAAACCTAGGTTTTCACCACAGTGCTCGAGACTAGGCACTCGGGAAGCACCACCATCGAAGTCAACCATGTGTTGTTGCCACCACTTACCCGAGATCCTAACAGATACATGCGTTGGGATAGAACACCGATCGCCGCAGTTGCACAAACATACCCTCCATGGAATCCATCTCACTGCCGAGGCAACCACCAGATCTGGAAAGAGGAACCCTCGCAAAGATCTTTTGGTGGCCCCACAATCTGTGGTGAGGCAGCAGCCATAGGTCGGAGTTGTCACCACACCGACCAACACCAAGATGGAGCACATCATAATCGACTTCCATCTTACCGGAGATAGCCTTTCTCAAACCCATCAGCCAAGGAGCAGGCATGACCGGATCTTGAGCAAGGTAGATCAGTCCATGGCATCGCCGCCTGCCTACCCGCAAAATCCACGTCGGATGTAGGAGATATGCCCTAGAGGCAATAATAAATGATATTTTTATCTCCATGTTCATAATTATGTTTATGTTCCATGCTATAACTGCTATGGTTCTCGAGTCTGCAATAACACGAGGCTCGGAGGAAGACTCATATGCACGTGTGGAATAATAAACGGTAAGAAGTATTCCTAGTCTGGCCTCTAAGACTAGCTCAAGTGTTGTATGATGGTTGTGTTTTCCTGACCATGGGCATGTCTATGCCAGCAACTTTGAGGGCACAATGTTAAGAGAACATTTCTGTTGAATCGACCCAGATTGATGTTCTGCTATGAGATTCATTCGTCACAAGTTTATGGTTGATAACACAGAGATGGTTAATGTTTGCATAATTCCTTAGACCATGTGAGTATCGAGTTTCTTCATACTTGCTTCATGAACTTTGGGGTTTGTTAAACGTCATCCGTAAATGGGTGGCTATTACGGCGGCTTACGGGTTCATGGAAAAGTGTGTCAAGTAACTTGGTAGCTCAAGATTGGGATTTACTCCTCCGACGATGGAGAGATATTCTCGGGCCCTCTAGGTGTTACGGTATCCATAGTCGTCTGGCCAGACACCTTGTGATTTGATCACTGGGATGCCGAAACACGGAAATGAGAAATGAGAACAAAACCGGTAACGAGGTAACTTGCATGGTGGACAAATTGTTCGTCCAAGGGGATGCAATAAATCTCACCTCGGGTGTTTGTGACATATCGCGAAGCAACAGGAATAGCTCACTGCAACTGGAGGTTCACTCGAATATTCATTCGTGTGGGTATAGGGGTCAATATGAGTGTCCACAGCTCCGATGTTGATCATTGATCGGAAGGGGTTCCGGGTCATGTCTATACTTCACCGAACCTATAGGGTCACACGCTTAAGGGTCATCTATATGCTGAATACTAGACAGGGAGTCTGAGAGAAATTCGCCGAAAAAGTTTCGGAGACAATGGAAGAGTTCCGGAGAGAGAATAGCAAAATAGTTTCATAAAACTGAAAAGTTGTTTCGGGATATACCATGAAGTCAAATTGGTTTCGGGACACGCCTGATAATTCTTGGAGGGTGCCAGAATTATTCTGGAAACTTCTGGGAATTTTTCGGGATCAAAACCGAAAATGTTCCGGAGTTGCCTGTACCGCTTTGGTTGTTTTTCGCGATGAAATTCACTTATCTGAAATTGTTTCGGAACGAATCCAAAATCATTCTAGTCGGTACTGGAATTATTCGAAGACCCACAGAAATATTTTCGGATTTAATGGACGCGAAAAATTGTCTTCATGAATAGTGAAAACACATTCTTGTTTGCTTTTCGCATATGAAAATCACTAAACCGAAATTGTTTCGGAACGCATTGAAAATTGTTTTAGTGTGTACTGGAAATGTTCTGAGCCCACTAAATATTTTCAGTTCGAACGGACGCTGAAAAATGTCGTCATGAATAGTGAAAGTGCTTTTTTACTTGGCTTCTTGGAGAAGCCACCTTGAGGGCCTTTTGGTATTATCCCCTTGGCTTCTTAGAGAAGCCACCCTTGGGCTTGGCCTATAAATAGGGGTGGAGGGGGATGCCTAAAGACACTCTCTTTCTCACAAACAAGTGCCATGCATGATCCGAGGGACTGTCCGACCGCCTCCCGGAGGGCTGTCCGTGGGGTGGATGAGGGTATACATCCTCGCGGTGGGGAGGTTGTAAATCCTAGCTGCGGGGATCTGCACCGCCGATCGTCATCGACTCTACTTCCCGCTGCGCTACGAGTCGGTAACGAAAAAGATCAAACCTTGTATGCAATCTCCATAGTGGTCCTGGGCTGGTGCATAGGTCGGATTTTTTTGTTTTCTGCTGCGTTACCCTACAGTGGCATCAAGAGCCGTGCTATGCGTAGATGCAGGTTACGATCTAGAATACATGGAGATGTATGGGTATTGCATAATATAATTTTGGAGTAGATGAGATCTATTGCTGAAAATTATTTATGCGGGTGACAGATGAAATCTGTTACCCGACGTTCTTGTTGCTTCCCTAGAATTTGCGTTTGCTCAATCTCGAGACAGCATGGTGGAATTTGACAAAGTTCTGGCAATCCGTGATCCTGATTGATCATGGAAGTGCTATCAGTTCTTTGGGTTCTGCCGTAGTCAAAAGAAAGATGAAATTCACAGATGAAAGGGCATTGCAGATATGATCTGCACGGGGGTCATGCGTATGACGAAGTTTAGTATGGGGCTCGAGATTTAATTATCTCGTGTTTCATACACCCCGAGATGTTAATCTAGGAACTTGAATAATCATACTTGATGATAAAACGTTGGTAGCTGCGGTTTAAGTCGAAACCTTAGAAGCCACGAAAAACAAGTTTTTGCATGAACCGATTAGAAACGTCTAACTTGGTTTTGCAGGAGGGTTTGCAGGATGTGCATGTGATGTGGTATAGCAATGCTCATATTCAATTTGATTATGTATGAGAAGACTATATGATGTAATTAACATGACCTGCGTGTCATGATTCGGCATGATGGCTGGAGCCAGATGATTGTCACTTTAATGACATGCGTGTCAACCTTAAGTAATGCACTTATTTTATTAGCTATAGAGATAGCAATGTTATCCGGTGCATCGACAGGGTGGTGGCAATCTTCGTGAAGGTGAACACCGACGCGAATGCCGAAGACGAAGGAATGAAAGACTTCTCCGTCATAAAGGGCTATACCATATCATGCTATTATGAATTGCCTGAGATGTTTATCCCTTTGATGCACCCTTTTTGATTGCGCGGTAGTCGCTTTTTATTAGGGTGATCTCTCACTAAAATATCAAGTAGTTAGTGTTCTCCCAAGTGTAGCACCGTCACGGCACCTATCTTTTCTGGGTGCGCCATGGATGGATGGGTACGAACGATTAGAGAAGTGTGAGGCGGGTGAGGTCAGACCTCGCAGCAAGATCTCTTGGTTGTCTTGACGTTCATGGCAGGATCGTCCTGAGCTCGAAACACACGCATCGAAAGATGAGCAAGAGTCACATAGAGATGTGATCGGCAAGTTGGCCTACCGATTAAAATTCCCGTTATGAGATGATGATTCTATGGCGATGAATTGAAGTCTGGATCTTGTGTCACTCATAATCAATTTTGAGAGATATTGATTTGAGTGGGAGCACACTATTGAATTAACATGTTTAATTCTCAGTGCAATTAATTATGAACACTGTCTAAGTGTTTCTTGCAAAATAGTTGTACAATAATGGCTCGCGTTTCCACCTTCCCTGATAAAATTGAATAGCTGTTAAATATCTGGTTAAAACTTTACGGTTGGTAACGTAATGTGAGGATTGTCCTCAAAAGTGCCGAGAAGGACTTTGTCCTATCGCATGCTTTCCGTATACTCCCGCTAAATGCAATGGATGATGAGACTCTCGTCCTTCGATCCAAAAGCTAGAATTCCGTTTCGGTCAAGTGCAATATGTTTGCTTCCATGAAACTCGAACTTCGAAAGTTTGGGATAGTTATGTGATATTCATGGAACTGAAAATTGTTTTCAGATACAAACAAAGCAATGTTTGTTTGCAAGGATTAGTAAAGTGTTTACTGGGCATTTGACTGATAAGAGAGGGATCCAAAAGAACGCCTGTCATATGATGAAAGATGAATAAAACCACAACTTAAAGAGAAAGGAAGTGTCCAAAGGGTGTTAGTATGACTTACATGCCTAGGAAGTCTGGGGCAAACGCCACTCTTAAGTTGGGTGCTTCTTTTGCGAGTAGGAGAAATACTAAAAGTTAAACTGTTAGAAGTATAAAGGCGGAAAGAAAGATGACTGGAATATCCAGCTCATGTATGAATGTCATACAAGTTTTTGATGTATAGAAGGCTGGTCAAAGAAATAGTTCTTGGGAATTATGGTTAAACATGTTAATCACTAATTCTTGGGTATTGTGAGTTAATCACAAAGATACCCGCTCGATTGCATTCTGTTGCGAATCAATGTAAGAGCTACTATGGCCTAAAAAGACTAGCCAGGAATGAGGTTTTAATACGTGCTGGGAACATAGTAAAAGTTACTATACCTTCCATCGGTGTATTACCTATGTATTTTCTTTCATAATTCATTTTAGAGTTTCTTGCACTCTAGCCCTTTGCACAAGGTATCTTGCAAGAAGGTTGTTCATAAAAGAACAATTGTTGTTCAGTATTATGAATAAACATAAGGGCCATACTTTCATTGTGAATGAGACGTATGTTATGAATAATGGTATTAATATATTACCTCTGTGTTTACTTTCATAATTCATTTTAGAGTTTCTTACACTCTAGCCCATTGCACAATGTTTATTGCAAAACGGTTGTTCATAAAACAATAATTGTTGTTCAGTATTATGAATAACATGAAGGGCCATGCTTCCATCCAAGATGGGATGTATGTTATGAATATTGATGGTAAAATGATACATCCATAACGCTGACGCTAAATGTCGCAAGACTATGAGAATACCACACATGTGTGGCACTGCGTTTGGTCATATTGGAGAAACCCGCATGAAAAAAAATTCCATTATGATGGATTTTGAAGTCGTTTGATTTTGAATCATCTGACACTTGCAACTTTCCTCCGAAAAGTGATGTGACTGAAATATCGTTCACAGGCCACAAGGAATGAGCAACAAACTTATTGGTGATCATACATTTTGATGTGTGTAGTTCAATAAATGTTGTTGCAAGTAGTGGATTTATATATCTTCAGAAATGACTCAAGTAGATATATGGATATTTGCTTGATGAGACGTAAGTCTGGATCTTTTGAAATCATTCGAAAGGTTTTCAAAAATGAAGTAGAAGTTATTGTAACAAGGAAATTATGTTTCTGCAATTTTATTGCAGAAAGGAATATTTGAGTTACAAGTTTAGCGAATGTCTGATGAGTTGTGAAAAGAGTTTCATAACTTACAACTCCCGGAACACCAATATGAGTGGAATGTCTGTGAAGATGTAATCAAACCATTTATGACATGGTAAGATCAAAGATGACATAAATAAATTTGCCATTATCACTTTTGAAGAGTAATGCTTTAGAGACTGCGGCTTTTACACTGAAAAGAGCTCCATCAGGTCTGTTGAAATGACGGCATGGTATGGTACGCCCAACCATGTTATATCCTTTCTTAACATTTGGAATATGGGGCTTGTGTAAAAGGTTACAAGCCTATTCCAAATCAGGCAAGTGCTACTTTGTAAGTTATCCCAAGTCATTGGGTATTCCCCCCTCACTATACCAAGGCAAATAGTTTTGCCACGAAACGGTGTGCTTTTAAAGAGAATGGTTCTTTCAAAAAGGTGAGTGGGAGAACAGTGCAACTCGACGACATAACAAGTATCTTCGTCATCAGGTCAAAGAAAAGGAACCCTTGAAGTGATTCCAGAGTTTCCTACTGCGACTGATACGGAAGCCTCTACATTAGATGTATGGACTTCGGTCGAACTTGCAGCTGAACAACATAGGCAAAGCTTGTGCAAACCTCTCAGGTGTGCAAACGAGATATTGTTGTTAGACGGCAGTATACCTATGATACACAAGGAAGCGTTGATGGGCCCTGACTCCGGAATTGGCTGAATGCCAATATAATCCGAGATAGTTTCTATAAATGATTCAAGATTTAGATCTTGATAAACCCTCCGAAAGACTTGGAGTCTAACGGATTGTAATGGGACTATAAACTGATATGGATAAAAATGTTTTATCCATTAAGCTCGACTTGTTGCAATAACAAGTTCAAGGAGTTGACTACAATGAGATTGTCTCGCCGTAGCAATGCTTAAAGTCGGTTCGGGTTAAACTAGCAATTAATACATATTTCAAAACGTGAGATATGAAACATGGATGACAAAAGAATTTCCATGAAATGGAAAAACAACCTAGGACTTGTATGTGATACAATCCAAAGTATTTTGTCGGTCCAAAGGATGCTAGTAAGTATGCTAGCTTCAGAGTTCCAGCAATGGACAGAAGAGAGCAAAATGGAGTTGGAATCTTCGTTTTTGATGGAATGGTCAAAGGGATTTGACTTCATCAATGGGTAACGAAGATGCTTGTTGTTTCAAGAAAGTAAGTGGGAGCATAATAATATTTCTGGAAACCTTGTGTGCTTGACACATTGTTAATTGGAAATAAATTTCTTGACACGAATTAGGACTTCATTTGAAAATAGTTTTTCGATGAAGTGCTTGGGCTAAATAGCCTTGATATTAGGCATAATGATCTATGGAGATAGATTTACCTAATAGTGCTGAGCAAAAATACATATTGACAAGATGCTAAAACCGTTTAGCACTAAGAACGACAAGGAGTGATTCTCGCCGAAGTCACATGGAAAGAGTTTTTGCAAGAATCAGTGTCCCAAAACACTGATGAGCAAAATACATGATGGAGATTCCACACACTCCTGTGTTTGGATTAATCATGTATTCCATGGTATGTAAAACAACCAGATATGTCCAATACTCCCAAGCTGTTGCGAGTATAGATACCAAAGTGATCAAAAGTACTGATCATGGGACAACAGTGAAAAAGGATCATTGAGTACTAAAGTAGCACGAATGACATGTTTTCTCGCAAGTGGAGATCATGAAGAATTCGTTGTAAAAGGTTACATCGATACAATCTTCATCATTTCTCCATGCGATTTTCGATTAAATTGAGGGTTTTATGTAACACACAATATGGTGGTGCAGTTAGTTGGAAATTGTTCCGAACAAGTTACTGTGGCGAATTCTATAACAGAGGCGAAGTATGTTGCCGCTTTAGAAGCGACAAAGACAAAGATGTTGAATCATATAGTTCATTCATGAACTTAGTATGGTTCCAAGAAGGCTTTGGTCAATGGGACACTATTGCAGATGGTTGCTCCATAACTCAGTATGAGGAATCAGGTTTCGACCAATGATTCACATATATACAAAGCCAAGTCCACACAAAATATGAATTTTGTGAAAGCGTGAAAATGCGAGGATATGCGGATATACACACGGAGCTGAAGTTGTCAGATCCGATGGACATCAGGCTATACCACATGTGAAGCATTTTTTACACCAGTATGCCATAGGTGTAAAGTGCATTAGCATTAACTAGATTATTGACTCTAGTGCAAGTGGGACTCTATAGGAGATATGCCCTAGAGGCAATAATAAATGATATTTTTATCTCCATGTTCATAATTATGTTTATGTTCCATGCTATAACTGCTATGGTTCTCGAGTCTGCAATAACACGAGGCTCGGACGAAGACTCATATGCACGTGTGGAATAATAAACGGTAAGAAGTATTCCTAGTCTGGCCTCTAAGACTAGCTCAAGTGTTGCATGATGGTTGTGTTTTCCTGACCATGGGCATGTCTATGCCAGCAACTTTGAGGGCACAATGTTAAGAGAACATTTCTGTTGAATCGACCCAGATTGATGTTATGCTATGAGATTCATTCGTCACAAGTTTATGGTTGATAACACAGAGATGGTTAATGTTTGCATAATTCCTTAGACCATGGGAGTATCGAGTTTCTTCATACTTGCTTCATGAACTTTAGGGTTTGTTAAACGTCATCCGTAAATGGGTGGCTATTACGTCGGCTTACGGGTTCATGGAAAAGTGTGTCAAGTAACTTGATAGCTCAAGATTGGGATTTGCTCCTCCGACGATGGAGAGATATTCTCGGACCCTCTCGGTGTTACGGTATCCATAATCGTCTGGCCAGACACCTTGTGATTTGATCACTGGGATGCCGGAACACGGAAACAAGAAAAGAGAACAAAACCGGTAACGAGGTAACTTGCATGGTGGAAAAATTGTTCGTCCACAGGGATGCAATAAATCTCACCTCGGGTGTTTGTGACATATCACGAAGCAACAGGAATAGCTCACTGCAACTGGAGGTTCACTCGAATATTCATTCGTGTGGGTATAGGGGTCAATATCAGTGTCCACGACTCCGATGTTGATCATTGATCGGAAGGGGTTCCGGGTCATGTCTATACTTCACCGAACCTATAGGGTCACACGCTTAAGGGTTATCTATCTGCTAAATACTAGACATGGAGTGTGAGAGAAATTTGCCAAAAAAGTTTCGGAGACAATGGAAGAGTTCCGGAGAGAGAATAATGAAATAGTTTCGTAAAACCGAAAAGTTGTTTTGGGATATACCATGAAGTCAAATTGGTTTCGGGACACGCCTGATAATTCTTGGAGGGTGCCAGAATTATTCTGGAAACTTCTGGGGATTTTTCGGGATCAAAACCGGAAATGTTCCGGAGCTGCCGGTACTGCTTTGGTTGTTTTGCGTAGATGAAATTCATTTATCTGAAATTGTTTCGGAACGAATCCAAAATCATTTTAGTGGGTACTGGAATTATTCTAAGACCCACAGAAGTATTTTCGGATTTAATGGACGCGAAAAATTGTCTTCACGAATAGTGATAACGCATTCTTGTTTGCTTTTCGCAGGTGAAAATCACTAAACCAAAATTGTTTCGGAACACATTGAAAATTGTTTTAGTGGGTACTGGAAATGTTCTGAGCCCACATAAATATTTTCAGTTCGAACGGACGCTGAAAAATGTCGTCATGAATAGTGAAAGTGCTTTTTTACTTGGCTTCTTGGAGAAGCCACCTTGAGGCCTTTTGGTAGTATCCCCTTGGCTTCTTGGAGAAGCCACCCTTGGGCTTGGCCTATAAATAGGGGTGGAGGGGGCTGCCTAAAGACACTCTCTTTCTCACAAACAAGTGCCATGCATGATCTGGCTTCTCTCTCCCCCCGAGCGAAATAGTTTCATAGAGCCATAAGGCTGTCTGGGTTCCGGCAGGAACTAGTTCTGGACGGTGAAGCCCTGTCGGATAGATGACATCGTATGTGTGCAACCCCGTAGAGAGGTCGTAGTTTCGATACTTTTGCCTAAGGGGCTGTTTTGAGAGTGCCTCCCGAAGGGCTGTCCAAGTGACGGTCCGAGTTCTGTGAGTCCTCCCGAAGGGCTGTCCGCGACACCGTCCGAGGGACTGTCCGACTGCCTCCCAGAGGGTTGTCCGTGGGGTGGATGAGGGTATACATCCTCGCGATTGGGAGGTTGTAAATCCTAGCTGCAGGGATCTGCACCGCCGATCGTCATCAACTCTACTTCCCGCTGCGCTACGAGTCGGTAACGAAAAAGATCAAACCTTGTATGCAATCTCCATAGTGGTCCTGGGCTAGTGCGTAGGTCGGAATTTTTTTTGTTTTCTGCTACGTTGCCCTACATCGGATTCATCCGGGCCTCTTCATCACGGCGACAAGTGCGAGAAGACATGGAAGGGTCAGCACTCGGCGATCGAAAAGTAGCTACCCTAGAACCTTGGTTCTGAGGAATGATTTGGAGGCACCAAGGTGAGGCAGCACACATCGTCCTCACTGCCACTGTCTGTGGTAGGGCTTAGCCCGACGACCTCCGACAATGACGGTGAGGGAGGGAGTAGCGGAGGTGAAGGCTAGGAGCAGCTGCAGTTGCGGCCTCCGGAGTGGCTAAGTATTTGTAACCATGTGTGAACTGATTTTTGGTACCTTTCGGTATTTATTTGGGTGAAAGTGGCTTCCACATCACCGAATGCCAACTCGCTTACCTGCTAACCCACAAGTATAGGGGATCAATTGTAGCCTCTTTCGATAAGTAAGAGTGTCGAACCCAACGAGGAGCTAAAGGTAGAACAAATATTCCCTCAAGTTCTATCGATCACCGACAACTCTACGCACGCTTGACGTTCGCTTTACCTAGAACAAGTATAAAACTAGAAGTACTTTGTAGGTGTTGTTGGATAGGTTTGCAAGAATATAAAGAGCACGTAAATAAAACTAGGGGCTGTTTAAGTAAAGAAGAAATAAAGTTAGTATAGCGAGTGTGGGAAAGTGGTGGTAGGAGTTGCGAAATTGTCCCTAAGCAATTGACTACGTTACTAGACCGATAGCAAGTTTTATGTGGGAGAGACCACTGCTACCATGTCATCCCTGACTTGGAATTCTATGCACTTATGATTGGAACTATTAGCAAGCATCCGCAACTACTAACGTTCATTAAGGTAAAACCCAACCATAGCATTAAGATATATTGGTCCCCCTTCAATCCCGTATGCATCAATTTCTATGCTAGGTTGAAGCTTCTGTCACTCTTGCCCTCCAATATATAGTCCTATCAACATACAACTAACCCTATGGTGTGATCCACGCGCGCGCTCATATGATGGGCACCAAAGGACAGCAACATAACCACAAGCAAATTAAACCAATCATAGCAATTCGCCAATTACCGATAGGACAACGAAAATCTACTCAGACATCATAGGATGGCAACACATCATTGGATAATAATATGAAGCATAAAGCACCATGTTCAAGTAGAGGGTACAGCGGGTTGCGGGAGAGTGGACCGCTGTAGATAGATGGGGGAAGGTGATGAAGATGTTGGTGAAGATGACAACGGTGTTGGTGAAGATTGCGGTGACGATGATGGCCCCGGCGGCATTCCGGCGCCACCGGAAGCGAGGGGGAGAGAGCCCCCCTCCTTCTCCTTCTTCATTGGCCTTCTCCCTAGGTGGGAGAAGGGTTCTCCCTCTGGTCCATGGTCTCCATGGCGTGGGAGGGGCGAGAGCCCCTCCGAGATTGGATCTGTCTCTCTGTCTCTCTCTGTTTCTGCATTCCAGATTTTGGCCTTTCACCGTTTCTTATATTCACGGAGATCCGTAACTCCGATTGGGCTGAATTTCGGACACGATCTCTATCCGGATATTAGCTTTCTTGCGGCGAAAGAAGGGCACCAACCGCCTTATGGGGTGGCAACGAGGGCCAGGGCGCGCCTGACCCCCTGGGGCGCGCCCCTGCCTCGTGGCCCCCTCGGGCATCGTCTCGCGTTGATTCTTCTTCCCAAAATTCATAAATATTCCAAAAAAAATCTCTGTCAGTTTTTATGCCGCTTGGACTCCGTTTGATATGGATTTTCTGCGAAACTAAAAACATGCAACAAACAGGAACTGACACTGGATCAATATGTTAGTCCCAAAAATAGTATAAAAAGTTGCCAAAAGTATATGAAAGTTGTAGAATATTGGCATGGAACAATCAAAAATTATAGATACAACGGAGACGTATCATTACCCACTGTCTTCTTTTCTTCTATAAGAAAAATAACACAGACACGCACACGGGTTTCATGATGGGCGCAGTGTGCCGCCGCGCCTTCGCCTGCTAGTTGGAAATAAAGAGTACTACCTCTGTTGTCGTTTGATTGGTAGATCGTGTTGCAAGTAAGCTCTGGGTAGGGCTAGATTCTTGCAGTGAAAAACATATCCTAAACCAGTCATTGCCCTTGAATGATGGAACTTTTGTTTGTTAAGAGCAACTCCAATAGCTCCACTCTCCGTAAAAAGACTACCATTTAAGGGGAGCTGAACCAAAAATAGCCCTCCAACAGCTTTCATAAATTATACAAACATCCTGTAGTTCATCACACTTACGTAAATATTGAATGAAACAACTATAAATATTACTAGAACATGCGTGCGCTGCTACGGGCTAAATATAAATGAATCAATCAAATGATTAAGGTCTACACTTATTGACATTTGGGCTCGTTCAAACATCAAACAGGTGGCCAACGGGTTCCCCCAAACTCAACTGTCTGGACAGTGCGGGCTCCCCCAAATCCAGCCCATACGTGGAGGACAAATATAGTCCGCCATGTTATCTGCAACATGTCGTTCCAACACAGAAACCCTACCCCATGGCACACCCTTTCCTTTTTCTGTCGGACCATCCCCTTCCCGTTCGGTTTCCTGCCGTAGTTGGACATTTCTTGTTGAAGCTCTCTCCTTTAAAACCGGATGACGTGCATCTCACGTTCGCTATGGCGTCTTCTCTCCTTCACACCGTACTTCCCCATGGACTGTCAAGGAGGAGTCTCCCGTGAACCACCCCGCTCTCCGTCCTGATCCACTCCTCCCCCCGTGTTCGTGTCGATCTACCACCGGGAGGAGGCGTGCACTGCCCTTGACGCCCCTCGAGGCAAGAAGGCGTACCTGATGTCTCGAGGTGCACGTCATCCGGTTAATCACTACTCCTAAACTGACCGAGCAGCTACCAGTTAATGATTTCTTGAACATTGGTTAATTGACAAAAAAATTGTCAATTGACAATAGCAAAATAACTTCTATATATAGAGAGCGATGATAACATATATGTTTTCTCTTTCTAGTTTATTATGAGATATGATCGCTTGCACATCATTTTGTTGTATAAAATTTCAAGAATTATTTACCGCTTCCAACAATGTCGCCTCAGAACCCTAGTCGATGGTTGCTTTTTGGAAGTCGTAGAATCCATCTTTATCTATCTCATATGGGGCAAAAGTAATCATATACAAAAATATACCTTTTTCTTATTATGTGCAACATTCATACAAAGAAGAATAATTATTTGTATGCATCTCTTCTGGTTTTGTAAAACTCGACGGGTTTTCAGTCCAGTCCATCATTTTTATGCCAGTTGATATTTTCAATGCATGGCCTGAATTCATCTGACCTCTGATCAACAAAAGTGAAACATATATAAAAAAAATATTTGCATACTATTAAACTGTTTTATACATTTAAAAAACATTGTATATTTTCAAACCTGCTCCAAATTCAAACTGTTTTTTTTTCACCTACACAGCCTTATCCCCCTTAGAAAAACATGCAACCTGTTACCTTCACTGCTAAAAAACACACAGCCTTATCCTCACTGCGGACAACGGCTCCTTCCTCACACAGCCACTCCTGTCCATGATGCCAAAATGTTATTCACTGAACATTTTCCGTATACATTAAAAATATTTTATAGACATGTAATATTTTTCGAATGCATGATTAATATTTTCTAAATTTTTGCATAAAGTGACTTTGTATTATATATATTCAGATTCAGAATATTTCCATTTATAAATAAAAGAAAAAAACAGAAAAGATGAAAAAAAAACAAGTGCTTAACTCCTCGCATCCTGGGCAGGTCACTAGCGTAGGTGATTGAAGCGAGCGCTCCTGTCATCTTGCGTGAAGTGAGGTATAGCCGAAATCACTAATTAAGGAGTCATTGTAAAGTTCATTCCACCTTCCCAGGTCGCGACAAGTGGCGCACATGAAGCGCGCCACTTGTCGCAACCTGGGAGTTTTCCCTTTTTTCGTAGGTCCGTTTATTCAAAACATTTTATCTCTTAAACCGTGCGACCAAATCTCGAACAATTTTCATCGTTGTATTCCTCGCGTCGAGATCTTCAAAATTAGATCACATGTTGATAAGTTTTGACAAACTTTCTTTTTCACGAAAAAATCGGACGAAAAAACTGAATCGGGAGCACGGGTTTTTTCCCTTTCCGAAAGAGGCACGCCCGTGCCTCTC
>NC_057811.1:490569572-490587142 GCF_018294505.1 Triticum aestivum
TTTTCCGTTTCCGAAAGGCACGGTCGTGACTCTCGCTAAAGCACATCCGTGCCTCTCGCGGAAGAGAAACCGTGACTCTCGCGAAAGAAAAAAAAAAGAGAAAACGCGTTTATTCGCGCAAAAATCGAAAAGCTAAGGAAGATCGGGGGAAAACCAAAACGTCGAAAAAACCCGAAAAAACCGTTTAAAAGCCGAAAACGCGTGCGGAAAAAAAATCCGGAGGGAGCGCCCAGAGCGCGATACGTGAAGAATGACTGAGAGCGCGCCAAGTGGCGTTGATCGTTGCGAGGCTCAAGAAGGAGCGCTCGTTAACTAGTTGCTCTCAGGTATAGCGTCGCCCCGTTTTAAACTTTAATCAGCTGAAGCAATCCACCGGCCTAGTAAGCAATCCTGGCCCGAAAATCCACAGGTGGTGGTCTAAAGAGTTCTACGGAGCTGCGGCCCAAAGACATATCAGGTCATCGACTCAATAGGACGTCCAGTGATGTTAAAGCGTTGTGAAGCCTCGTAGGTCATCCAATTTTACTGCTTCTTGTGACTACAGACGTCAGATTAAGGGTGGCCAGATCAAGTTAGCTAGATCAAGTTTGAACTCTTCTATCCTTTGTATTTTTCATTATGCTCCGGATTGCATCCCGGAGACTCTTTGTAACTTTGTTGCTTGATCACTAAAGGCCGACGTTCTCTAAAAAAAAAGATTAAGGGTGGCCAGACTGCCTAAAAAGTGGGATCATAACAATAAGGGTAATGGTAGGGTCGGATAGTATACTGGTTTGATTGTCAAGCCATGAGCCATTACCGTATGATTAAGCTTCTGTCTGATCATGTGTGCATGTCTTGCAGTGTGTGGATGCATACAGATGAAATCTTGACCGGTACAATTTGAAAACAGAGTAATTTGCCACCACTAGAAAAACAGAGTACAATTTAGGCAAACGTCTATAATTAGAAGGTGATAAAATCTAGCTACTAATAATAACTTGACGACCTGCATTCATTTTTTGTGACCCTATTTTGGAAATCTGTCCCAAAAAGAGCACAAGAGTAATGATAGAAGGCCATTTTAGGAGAATATTCACTCAATACTAATGGCAATCATTTTTCACCACCTTGTTTTTTTAAATCTTTCCAATCTATGGAAAAGTTTATGCAAATCACCCGGAAAATTTCTATATATACAGGATTCTGCTTCTGTAGATGGTCAAATCATCTAGCAGTTTTCCTTACAACCCATATTCTCCTGTCAATCTCAATCTTGTTAGTAAGCACAAACAAGCGCCACTGTTACATTACATTACCTAGATGGACAAGTACATGACTGCTCCAGTCCTATTCTCTCTACTTCTCGTATGCCTTGCTACTACTACACAATGTAAGCGTTTACACAATTGTACTTCCGGTAATCTGTCGATGTGCATGCACAGGTTCATTATACTCGCGTAATAATTTAGGTTCCTATTTAGTTTGGAAGTAGGTATTTTGTTAGTGCATGATGACTGGTTTGTTTTCTGTTCTTGTGCCATCTGATGCTTATTTGTTAATCAATGCGAAATCATACTAATGTGAATCATTTGTTTGTACATTTTTCCATAGGTCAAATCACCGATGACATGGATAATGATCTGATCAATTTACCAGGCGGGTTGTGTGTCAATAGAAATGGCATCTATTGTTGCCTTGTGTCGAATATGTGCTATTCCCCACTAGAATTATGTGTTCAGGCATGCAAAAGTGCACTCCTATCAAATTGAACTTTTGTTCGAAGAAGTAATGTGTGATGCAGAAGTCATATTTGAAATAAATAGTAGTATCTACTATCTCCATTGTAGTTTGATTGGTTGATCATGTTGCAAGTAAACTCTCAGCAGGACTAGGTTCTTCGGGTGGAAAAAAATGCGGAACCTCCCTTTGCTCTTAAATAAGGGAAGTTTTGTTTTCTAAGAGCAACTCCAATAGCTCCACTATCCACAAAAAACTACCATTTAAGGGGAGTTGAAAAAAAAAAACCTTCAATGGTTTCTGTAAACCTGATTTCTTACAACATCGTCTATACTTCCTCCCAACCTCTCTAACATTTACCGCAAGATGATCTTTTTGGTATAACTTGGCATTCAGGAAACCCTGTCACTTATGGTACATTTGAGTTTTGCCGCTCTTGGCTATCTATAATGTACCATTCATCGACAACCATACACTACAATTAATGTTTAATTTGTAGTGGGTCTTAACTTGTGTATTCTATCTGTTTAGCCATGTGCTGCTAACGGATGTAAAAGAATGTTTGACTACCATATTTGTATGACTATGGATGATGTCCCATGTCTTCTTAGTTGAATTCTACATGTGCATTATGCATGTGGATGCTATTGTCTGTATCCTGCTGTTAGTGTTGAACTCGATGTTGTCTTGCTTTTGCGACATACTGGATATTTCTTCTTTGTAACCTGAAAATCAGTTATCCTGCATAGTATATATACTCCCTCCGTCCGAAAAAGCTTGTCCCTTAAATGAATGTATTTAGCACCAAGTTAGTGCTAGATACATCCATTTGAGGGACAAACGAGGAACAAGCTTTTTCGGAAGGAGGGAGTATATGCTAAACTTGTCTTCCTATTAAGGAAACATGGAGATTAACATTAAAGCTTTTGGTATCTTTACAAGATGTGAACCAGTTTTTTCCTATTTTACATTACCACTAGCTTGCTTTTGGTGCCGTATAACTCAACTCTTTGTGCTGAGCTTGACGTGGATGAATTGTCCTGCCTTCCTTTTGGAACAAATTAAATGCTTCTTCTTTGTCATGAGCTTGCAAATCAGTTATCCTATAGATAAAATGTACTCAACCTACCTTGCTTCTGTTATATCTCTACCGTTGGTGATATACTAAACTCATTAGTCCTGAGCGTGTGTTGTAATTTTCTTTGGATGCACCGAATAATTTATTGTATATTGAAATATTACATGCTGGACCATGGTGCTGGGACATGCAGATTGCGCCGAGGGGCATTTTCAATCTATAATACCTAAATAGCTCATCCCCACTGTCTTATTTCTCTTGACATGCAGCATGTCCACGTCAGCGGTCCCGCTACTTCAGTAACTCTCGCTCTGCATGATGCCACGTAATGTGTTCTGCCGCCGGCTTACCGTGTTGTGGGGAGTTTCATCTGGTGTACGAGGCTACTGCCAAGCTAGCCCACCTCCGAACGGCCCACGTCTTCCAGCCCTTTACGGTTGGGCTGCTCATCTTCTCCGTGTCTTCCAGCCTTTCACGGTTGACTGCCCATCTTCTCTGCTTCTCAGTTCTCACCCCGACTCTCAATATCCCCACCACAAACATGCACATAGAACGGACGGGGGGAGGCGAGCAATCATCATCCTCCGTCGCCATGGAAGTCCAGAAGAAACTGATGGAGACCTCTGGCCATCCGTCTTCCTATTCTGCAGAAATTAGTGCCCACGCGCACCTCCGCTCGAGAATTAAAGACACGCTAGGTGCCCATCCCTCTTCTCCCTATAATTTGCTAACTCCTATAGGCTAATGGTTTGATTTTTAATCCCGAATCCATGAGTTATTGCTTCATGTCGTTCAGTTTTTTCATGTACTATTAGATTGAAGGTGTTTGGATTTAATTGGAGGAAGAGCACAGGAGGTTTCAAACTATGATTATTACGTGCTAGCTATGATTGGTTGCTTTCTTGCTGGCTTGATTATTTCTGACGGAAGGTTTGTTTCTACAAGGTTGGGTTCAAGATAGACAAGATCAAGAACTCTAACAGGTGATCCGAGCAGCTAGAAGAACTCATTGGGAAGATTAGGCGGTGTAAGTGGTTTTTTTGCTGGCTATGATTGGTTGCTTTCTTGCTGGCTCGGTTATTTCCGACGGGAAGTTTGTTTCTGCAAGGTTGGGTTCAAGATAGACAAGGTCAACAACTCCAAGGGTGATCCAAGCAGCTAGAAGAACTCACTTGGAACATGAGGCTGTACAAGTGGTTAGTCTCACTGAAAGTCGTCATGTGCTCTCAGAATGCACTATTCTTTATTTCTACTTGAATATGCATTTTCATATTTTCTATACGTAGCATGAGTTATTATACGCTGTTTTATATTTACGTAGATTTGCTCAGAGTCCTTGCAGTTTAATCAATGATTTGATCGTCTACTAAAGATGAGGAGAAAAAGAAAAACAGTCTGTGATCAACAAGCAGCAAAGTGGCGAGAAGCGGTTTTAGGTTGATAGTTTTTTTTTCTCTTTGTTGTGTCAGCTTTAGGCGACCTCTTCTCAAGCACTGATTCACCTCAAACATACCAGGATTTGTTTTTTTAGGTTTTTATGTGTTATCATAGATTCGTTACCAATCATAATGTTTTTATCTCTATGACCATGCAACTAATGATACCTTTCTGTTCTGCCTAAAATTCATGTGCAGATCAATGAGGTGGGTGCAGTTAGCAATCAAATAGATATGATGTTCTCTTCAGTAAGGTAAAATACGTGAAGATTGTACTCTTTCTTCGCACATGAATCCTTTCTATATGAATCTTTTCTTGCAATTTAAAAGATTGTACTCTTTCTTCAAACATGAAAGGATGTTGCCTTTTTTCTCCCAAGAAACTGTTTGTCAAGATTGGCTCCATATAACACATGTTTATCTTGATAATTTATTTTTATTTGATCAGGTACATCTCTTCCTATTTGCTATAATTTTTCCCATCTCCACACTGAGTAGCTTGCCAATAGTTCCGCAGCAACGCGCGGGGTATTATCTAGTTTAGTATAATGCATGCGTACCCAAGTTGATAAGTAACTTCACCGGGCTTGCCCGACCGATCGAGGTGTGTAACAAAGCGAAGTAAGTGAATGCACACATACGTACCGATGTATTCTCTCCGTTTCTTTTTACTCCACATATAAGGTTTGTCTGAGGTCAAACTTCATAAACTTTGATTAGAGTTATACTAAAAACACCATTTACAATATTAAAGTTATATAATACAGCACAGGTGATCGATGGATGAATCAAACGTGGTGACAAAACGTACGTACCAGGTGAGGTAAAACGTGGTGGTCGTAATAACTTGGAAACGAAAGCAACCAAAATGCACATTCCTGAGGGTGGTCTACAACTTACCTGCAACCAAACGGGCCGATCGAGTGAGTGGTCGACAGCTAGTGCATCGGCGCGCAGGTACAGGCTTGCCTTTTCATCGCCGGTGGAGGCGTGCATGCATGCATGCCTTGAATGAAAGCAGATTTCCACAGATACCGGTGAGTTGCAACAGGAGACATGGGCGGAGCTAGAATTTATGCATATGGGGGCTAAGAGACGACAAAGAGAAAAATTAGACACACCCGATATATTTGTAGTCATAAACCTTAGTCTTGCATCTCCAATCATTTACTCATTTTGCTTTACAATTACCTAAATTAAGAGTGTTCATTTGTTGGACTAGGATTACTGAAACTTACAATCATATAACGCAACCAATTCTGCTAAATTGTTATCCTCTTACAATCATATAATAAAACAAAATTGCTACGCACAAAATCTAATTGATCAAAGTCAAGGATTTTTGTTGTATGTATTCTAAAATTTAAACCTTAGAATAAAAATCAATATTATTGAGCCCACACCAGCAAAATAGACTAACTGCAAGATAGCCTTCCGCCGTTGCGTCTTTGCGCAGTCACGGCCAGGGCCCATGGTTGCCTCACCGGCAACCTTCAATTTGGTCGCAACCCTGCTGCCGGTGCCAGCTTGCGTGCGAGTTTTCTCCTCCACAACTTGCCCTAGCTGCATCGAGGACGTTGTCATGCCGAAACAAATCGATAGAAAGGAGGTATTTCCTATATGGTGACCATTGTGCCGGTTACAGGCATTGACGCAAACGGGCGCACACGACATAGGAGTTGGATATATGGTTTTGGGAAGCTTCCATAAGCTTCCCATCTTTTTTTTATCTGGTATTTTCTAGACCGGTTTTATTTGATTAATTCTCGATTTTCCTATTTCTTTTATTTTTTTCTTTTTGATGAACTTTTTCAAATCGATGAAATTTTCATTTTCATGATTTTTTCCAAAATTGATGTACTTTTTTTTCAAATCAATGAACTAATTTTCAAATTTTCTGGTTTTTTCCCCAAAATTGATAAAGAATTATTTTGCTGTTTTTTTCTCTTGGCGCTTGCTTTTCTTCAGCAGGTTACTGGGCCGGCCCGCTTCGCTTCCCTTCCGAGCGACAACACTTACCAGCGCTTGCAGTGCAGAATAGAAGCTCTGTGTTCGATCAAACCTGTTTTATTCACTAGTGGGTTTGGGACTTTGGGTTGCCTAGGACGTAATTCTGCTTCTCTATTGCGACTCAGGCCTTAGTGATAGTACTAGTTGTTTGGTTGGGGCCAATCGTTCTTAAACTCAATTAACAGAAGCTTAGCAAGTTACCGCACTTAGACGCCCCGTCCAAGTAAAGCTTCGGTGAGTTTTTCCTCCCCTAGCAAAAAACTTACCTAGGGTCTCTTTGTCCTCCGGCGCTGCCGAGGGTTTCCTCATCGCCGTCAGACCCGCTAGCGATCCCTCCATCAGCGACTCGGGCTGATCTAGTGGGTATCCAGTACACCTTCATGTCCTTGGTTGCGTGGGTGGATATCTAGGGTTTGGCTGCGTCTTGCATCTGATCTAGGGCTTTAACCTAGACCGTGTCTGATCGATGGCTGACGCTGGGGAGCAAGTTCAAGAGCGAGTAAGGAGAACACTGATGATCTGCTCAGTAGGTTACACTGCATGAGGAAGAAGGTGATTTCGTGTGGAAGAAGGAGATCAAAGAGCCGCCGGCGGTGGCCAGGTGGCTAGCTATTTCTCGTGTAAACACCACCAGGCTTCAACCCTACTGCGTTGTATGTGAACATGCGCTCGGCACGGAACCTGTGTGGACGAGACTTGATGAGAATCTATTCACGGTGCAATTGGTTTGCCTGGGAGACTCGAACAAGGCTATGAACATGGGGCCATGGTTGCTTCGGTACCAAGCTGTGATATTAGAAGAGTACGACGGGTTCCAAAACTCAAGAGAGGTAGTACTGAATAAGTTTGCCGTCTGGGACCGAGCTCTAAGGCTGCCAGATAACTATCTTCATGATGAGGTGATCAGAGGCATGTGTCGTCCTATGGGCGATATACTAGAAGTTCGTATTAGACTCCGGGCTGCCTATGTTGGCAAGTTTGTCCGCGTGCATGCAAAGATTGATGTGAACAAGAGGCTCACCAGGTTTGTGTCGATTACCAAGGAAGAAAAGAAGGTCTTGTATCAAGTGCAGCACGAGAAGCTTCCTACTTTTTGTTGCCATTGTGGTCTCCTCGGCCACTGGCATCAGGAATGTGGTACGTGCGAGCATGACGAGTCCAAGCTAGATTGAGGTGATTTCTGTTGGAATAATCCAAACATATGCCGGTTAGGATTAGTAGTTTGATGAGCTTGCCGGTAATTAGTAGTTTATGTAAGAGTGTGCTCACGCGTGAGTCAAAAATAGTAGTACTAAGTCGTGCTGTGTTAGGAGTAGTCAAACTGGAAAGTTTGCTACGGTGGTGGTGTGTTAACCGAGTTGGAGCTTTACTATAATGTCCATGTACTAGTCGGTTTAGGAGATTAGCGTTTTGGGTCTTGCAGCCCGGCTGCGTCTATATAAGCAGTGGCAGGCTATTAAGATTGTAACACCGGGAGAGAAAATAGAAAAAGAAATAAAGAGAAAAGAGGGCAAGACTAGGTGTGTGCGAGTGTGGAGAACCTCTGCCCCAACCACCGTCCGCCATTAGAAGAGCTCGTTGTCTCTGTCTTCACGAAGAAGAAGATTGAAACGTTTTCTTTAGCGATCTGGGCCTTAGGCCTTTCTTTTCTTACAATTGGTTAAGTGGTAGTGGGCCGCTCTTCAGTCAGGCTTTGCTGGAGCTTCAGCACAAATTAAAGCAGCGAGAGTTACTAAAAAAAACGTAGCGAGTTTAATTTTTTTCTCGGGAAGTAGCGAATTTAATTACTGATGAATGATGGAATTAGGGATCTTTTGGGATACCTATAGCAATCCCAATAGCAATCTGGAGTATCTTGCCTAAAAAATCTATCTGGTGTATACCTTATTTTTTTTAATATAAAAAAATCTTTTTTTAATCTCTATATAAAAACAAACCTAGACAAGAGGGGTATTAATAGTAATAAACTCATGTATTTTTTTTGTAAATGTTGATAACATGTTCTAAATTTATAGCTGAACATTTCTTATAATCTACTTTGGTTTAAATATGTTCACATAGGCAGATTGTAGTTATCATGCTAGTTAGACATTTTACGTCACAAAAATTCTCTTCCTGTTATGAATTTCGCCATACGAAAACTTCAATTCATTCTCCGGCACCTCGCGAGCACAATTTAGCTCACTGGATGATAAAAGACGATTTGGCAAGATGTCCTATATAGTCGTCCCTTGCATGGTTAGTTGTGAGCATGCGACCCACACTTCATCTTTTGGACGCCCTAGGCGAAAACACCTTGTCAACGCCCCCTCACATGATGAACATTGAGAAGCGAGTCGTCGAGAGGAGACTGTACCACGTCCACCTGCCACCTCGGCAACGTGATTTCAGAGAAGGTATGTCTTTTTTCTTTTTCGATAGTATCAAAATTAAGTGGCCCAAATTCAGTTTTCGCCCCGGGCCTCCAAAATCTCAGGAACGGGCCTGGTGGCAGCCGTGGAGGCTGGTTTGGGACATCCTGCCCTAAAGGATGGGGAGGGTGCATCGGTGGAAACTAAACCAAATAACAGGACGGCTAAAAAGCATTCTTCTCAAGAGGCATTATTTTCGACAGCTACAGTTGATGTGGAGGCAGCACTCAGCTACTAGCTCTTCGAATGACCACCTTGTCATGGTGCAGTACAAAAAGCGTCCGGAAGGAGTGCTCCTCTTCCTCTGGTTTATGTCTCACCTAGGAGTAACAAAAGACCAAAGAAGGGTGGTGACCATCATGGGAAAGTTGACATGAATATTTCTGAACTTTTGGTGGGCTGCCGGATGGAGCGCCGTCGGGATCAATGAGTCTCTTATGCTGGAACCGTTGCGGGTTGAGCAACCCCGCGATAGTTCGAGAAGTTCGCTAGCTTGCGGACAAGTTTTCCCCGGCCTGTTATGCTTAGTTGAAACCCAGTTGGATAGGGCACGAGCCAAAATTTTACCGATTTCTTTTGGTTATAATAAATCATTTGCTATTAGTAGCTCAAGCAGGAGTGGAGGCCTAGTAATTTTCTTGAATGATGAAATAAATTTGGAGGTTAAAGGTTACTCAAAGTACCATATTGGTGTCGTTGTTTCAGATTTGGGACCGGCTCCACAGAGATTATCATGCATATATGGAGAGGCCAAAGTCATTGATCGTCACAAAACATGGGACACCCATCATTCGCTGGTAGGGACCTCAGCTCTCCCCTGGCTAGCCATAGGTGATTTTAACAAAGTATTGCATCAGTTAGAGCATGACAGAGTGGGTTTGAAGAGTCATTTTCAAATTGATGGATTCGGAGATGCCTTGGACTTATGCAGTTCAACTGATATGGGTTACAGTGGGATTCCGTGGAGTTTCAAGAAAAAAATAGCATGTGGCTCCTTAACAAGGGTCTGATTAGGTCAAGAAGTGGCGGACAACTTATGGTGTTCCTTGTTTCCGATGGCATAGCTCGCTCAAGCCTCGACAGCATGTTCTGATCATAGCCCAATTGTACTGAAGTTTTCAGATGAGCTCATGAATAATAAGGGCACTTGACCCTTTAAGGACAAGATAATGTGGGAAACTAACCCCCGTCTGAAAACTTGTCTTAATGGGGTCTGGAAGAGGAGCCCGGGTGCTGCTTCAGTTTTGGAGGAGCAAGATAAACTTCAGGAGTTGTCAGGTGATCTCTCCAGTTGGGCTCGCCTTACCTCTGGGAATGTGCGTAGGGAAATCAAGTGCATCAAGCACGAGCTGGAGATACTGAGACACCTTCCTTGTCGAGTCGGTTTGTCACACCAGGATGTGAAAATTGTGGAGTGGCTAGTGGAACTATACCACTGGGAAGAGCTCTTGTGGAACCAACGATCGCATGTGGAGTGGCTTAGTTACGGAGATAAAAACACTCAGTACTTCCACTTGAGAGATATGATGAGGAGAATGAAAAAATCTCATAAAGTCACTGCAAAAATCCCATGGCAACATGATCCACAAAATAAATGAGCTCGAGGAGATGGCAACATAATTTTACAAAGATCTATTTGCGACAGCGGGTGTTGCTAATATGCGGGAGGTTTTGAACGCGGTCCCGGTTAAAGTGACTGACGCAATGAAAGCACCAGGCCGAGATGGTTACTCGGCGCACTTTTTCAGAATGATTGGGACATCTGCGGAGATGAGGTAACAAGCGTGATACTGCGCATGTGGAATGCATAGAGATCACCGAGTGCATCAATAATACTTATATGGTTTTGATCCCAAAGGTAAAGAACACCTCTTCGCTAACTCAATTCCGCCCCATCAGCTTGTGCAATGTCCTACACAAAATTGCTTCTAAAGTCATTACTAACTGGTTGAAAGAGATCCTCCCAGATATTATTTTTGCAGAGCAGTCTTCCTTCGTCCCTGGGAGGCTTAATACTGATAACATCATATAGTAGCTTATGAGTGTCTGCATTTTATGAAACTAAACAAAGCTTTGAAACACCGTCACTGCTCTTTGAAACTGGACATGATGAAGGCATATGACAGGGGAGTGGCATACCTTGAGCTTTGATGTTGAAGCTCGCTTTTTCTGAGAGATGGGTTTCAATTGTGATGAACTTGGTAAAATCTATTTCTACTCAGTTCTTTTCAATGGAAAGAAACATGAAGATTTCAAACCTTCAAGAGGTATTCGGCAGGGAGACCCAGTATCCCCCTACCCTTTCATGTTAGCAGCAGAGGGCCTTTCTGGCCTCCTCAAAAGAGATCAGTCGTTGCATTCAAGTGGGATTCAAGTGCCTCCTTCAGCGGTATGAGTTAAACACTTGTTATTTGCTGACAATAGCCCGCTACTTTTAAGGCAAACGGTTCAGGGCGATGGAAGTGTCAAACCTACTTGATTCGTATTGTAAAGCTTCATGGCAACAAATCAATACCAATAAGTCTTTGGTTTATTTTAGTAAAGGAACACCAGATAATGTCAGACATGAAGTCAAAGGGCTGCTCAGTGTCCATACTGAGACTCTGGATGAGAAATATTTGGGTATGCCATCTGACGTTGGTTCCTCTAGGATGGGTGCTTTCAAGTACCTAACAAACATGTTATGGTCAAAAGTGAACGGATAGACTGAGAAAGAGTTAATTACACCCGCAGTACATAAACTTGCAGAGAGATAACAAGATCATACATAATCTTGAAAAGCCCATAAAACTGGTCCACTAACTCTGGTTCAGATAACAAATTTATACAAATATGTCAATGAGCTGACACGTGTCATTGTTTTTTTACCAAAAATCCTCTGAAACTAGTGGAATTTGTACGATGAGGTCCTCGGCTTAAAATCCCCCCGCCGTTTTGGTCGCAGCAAAGGATAGCTGAATAACTGGATTCTATCAGTGGTCGAGTGAACCCACTAGCAGCAGTGTGACACTGCCGCTTACTGACAATCCCGCAACCAGGACGTGGAGCAGTAAGAACAACGATAGCCTTCAAAGGAACGATGACCGTCGTCAGAGGGCAGGACGACGGGGCAGGCGCGAGCCATTCAAGTGGCAGGCATTGATGAGCTAGGGCAAGCGTCGGGCACAATGGTGGGCTCGTCGTCGAGGCACTGGGGTCGTGGAGCACGAGCCAAGTGCCGCCAAAGTCACTAGAGTTCAAGGTGGTGGTGACCGACGGGTACGATAGGAAGCACACAAACATCAGCAAAGGGCCAAAGGATAAGCTATCTCTCTGTTTGGCTTAGCTATGAACTATGAACGAGCGATCACAACATTACACTAGAGATTAGATAGTTTATTGATTAGCTGATTCCTTTTTGGAGAAGGGGTGCTTTATTACTTAAAAGATTTAAGCATTACACGCCGCCTTTGCATAACTAAGATGCACACAGGCAAATAAGGTCCTCTCGCACAAACAAAAAATAAAAAAGGCAAAATACAAAAAGATCTGTATAACGCCTAAAGCAGAGGGGGCCGATCCTAAGATCATGCTGCCACCCATGTTGGGTAAAAGTATCCTTCGCCGTAGCCTCCAATCGTGTACACACATCCATAAATAGGTCTCGATTCTTCACGCATTGTAGAGAGGACCATAAACGAAGATTCCTGATACATCTGTAGATAACCTGCATCAGAGAAGTACTTTTACCATTAAAAACCTTATCATTTCTACATAGCCAACGCGACCAAATAACGGCAAACGCTTCCATCTTAAGAAGAGTTATAAACCTGTAATCAATCTCATGTAACCAGTTGCCAAATACATTAGCAACACTACAAGGAGGATACAAACCACAAACTATTTGGATGACTGATCATATAGAACGAGCCAATTTGCATCGGAAGAATAAATGTTTTATTGTCTCATCATGGTGACAAAAAACACATACCGTGTTTCCTTGCCAATTCCTCTTAATAAGATTATCTTTAGTAAAACAAATGACTCCGCGATGAAGATACATGCAAAGATTTTATTCTTAAGAGCTATCTTCATCTTCAAGATCTTCTTATTATTTTCGCTGGCACATCAGATTGGATCAAATCTCTCTACATGAACTCCACTGAGAATTGACCACTCCCATGTAGGTTCTAAGAAAATACATCAGACCCATGTGACAATTGCATCACACTACTAGGAAAAGGGCTATAGATGGAATGGCCACTAATGGCGCACCAGACATGTGGTGTGCCATTGCTATATAGCAATGGCGCACCATGTGCTGGTGCGCCATTAGTGTGAAAGACACTAATGGCGCACCAGACAAACGGTGCGCCATTAGTAACAAATTTTTTTTTATTTTGCCAGACATACTAATGGCGCACCAGGACATAACTAGTAATGGCGCACCAGCAACACAGTGCGCCACTAAAATATTTTTTTATTTTTTACTTTTTTGCAAAACTACTAATGGCGCACCTGGGGCAGTGCGCCATTACTAGTTTAAGCTAGTAATGGCGCACGGCTCCCCCGTGCGCCATTAGTGTTTTTTTGCAAAACTACTAATGGCGCACCACCAGCAGGTGCGCCATTAGTAACCAGGGTTACTAATGGCGCATTATGTGGTGGTGCGCCATTAGTAACCTGGGACGAGCTAGATATTTTGGACAGCCACACCTACCCACTCACTTTCCCCCACTTCATTCTCTCCTCCCTCCTCCAAGCTTGTCTCGGCTGCCTCCTCCTCCTCACCTCATTTGCACCATAAATTCATCCAAATTACGTGGTTAAAGCCCCTTTTTTGATAAGTAAGTAAGGGGGAAGCTATCTTTATGTTGTTCTCCCTCCAACAACGTGCACATGCACTTTTTATGTCCTAGCTAGATCTATGTATGTTTGTGGTGTTGCATATGTTTGTGGTGTTGCATATATGTTTGTGTTTGCAGGTACCGGTATTTGAAATGCGATAGTTGCCAATATTTTGCCGGAATGTTGATTCATTTCCGTTTCGGCGAGAATTTTGGCACTATGCATTCTTTTTGGTCCTATTTTTAGGGAAAGTCATGCCAAATTTTTTCTTGGTTCTAAAATATCGTTTTGCTCTACCCCGCAGGTGACCATGGTCCGCACGATGACCGAAGGCATCGTGAATAGGTTTTTGAGCTCCGCGAAGGCCGAGATGCTTGAAAAGAACGAGACGGAGATAAGATGTCCGTGTCGAAGATGCAAGCTGAAGAGCCTTATTGCGGACCCGGATTCCGGGCAGGTGCGGGACCACCTGCTCTTGCGTGGTTTCATGGATGGCTATCGGTGGCAAGGTGATGAAGATGACTATGAAGTCGTCCATGGGGGTCGGGCAAGAAATGAGGATGGGCAGCAAGACAACCACCGCGGCTCGGGCGGGCGAGAAGACGAAGAATCTCCAGGACATGATCATGACGGTGATGATGTACACAGTCATCATGTAGAAGATGCCGGACATGATGATGAGGAAGATGCGGGAGCAGACGAAGGGCATGATCATGAAGATGAAGATGCCGGCGGAGCAGACGACGATGGACCATCGATGGGCTGGGTGCAGGACCCTCATATTCAAGAGCTGCTTCTCAAGCAGACGGATAACGCAAGAGCTGCCGCCCGAGAGAAAGCCAAGCTGGATCAACTGGAGATAGACGCGGTTACTCCATTGTATGAAGGATGCAGGCCCGAGGATACCCGCCTGAAAGTAACGCTCATGGCTCTGGAGATGAAGGTAAAGCACAAAATGACCGACGCATGCTTCGACGAGAACATGTCATTCTGGCACGAACGTCTTCCCAAGGGGAACAAGTGCCCGACCAGTTTCGAGGAGGCGAAGAAAATCGTGTGTCCTCTGGATTTACCGCACGTGAAATACCATGTGTGCATGAACAATTGCATCATTTATTGGGACGAGCACATGGAGTCTACCATATGTCCGGTGTGCGGCGTCACTCGATACAAGAAGAGGAAGAAAGCTCCTCGAAAAGTGGTGTGGTACTTTCCGATCACTCCTCGTCTGCAGCGGTATTTCGCGGACCCTAAGGTAGCAAAGCTCCTGCGTTGGCACGCGGATAGGGAGGAGAAGAAGCGAGAAGATGACGCAAATGATCCGGAGATAAATAAAAAAGACAAGATGCTGAGTCACCCTAAGGATGGGAGCCAGTGGCAAGCGTTGAACTTCGAACACCCAGAATTTGGGAACGATCCAAGGAACATCGTGCTGGGCGCGAGCACCGATGGAGTCAATCCATTTGGCAGCCAGAGAAGCACACATAGCACCTGGCCTGTGTTTGTGTGGATGTACAACCTTCCCCCCTGGTTGTGCATGAAGAGGAAGTACACTCACATGAGTATGCTAATTGAAGGGCCGAAACAATCAGGGAATGACATCAATCTGTATCTGGGGCTGCTGGAAGAGGAGCTAGACACGCTGTGGAAAACGCCAGCCAATACGTGGGACGCCGCAGAGAAAGAATATTTCCCTATGAGAGCCGCACTGCTCACGACGGTGCACGACTATCTCGGTTTCGGATATCTCGCGGGGCAGGTGGTCCACGGATTTCCTGGATGTGTCAGGTGCATGGATGACACAACGTATCGCCAGCTAGATAGAGATCCCGGGTCTTCGAAAACCGTGTTCATGGGACATCGAAGGTGGCTTCGCGATGATGACCCGTGGAGGAAACGCAAGGATCTGTTCGATGGTGAAACCGAACCCCGAAGACGCCCGCGTACGAGGAGCGGCGAGGAAATAGACGAGCTGTTGAAAAATTGGAAAGATTGCCCACTGCCGGGAAAGAAGCAAAAGGCGCCAGAGCCGGGAAAGAAGCGAAAGGCGCCAGAGCCACTGCTGAAGGTATGGAAAACGAGGTCTGTTTTCTGGGACTTGCCGTACTGGAAGATCCACCGTGTGCCTCACAGCCTTGATGTCATGCATATCACGAAGAACGTGTGCGAGAGTCTGCTTGGTACCCTGCTCAACATGCCAGAGAGGACCAAAGATGGGCTGAAAGCAAGGGCAGACTTGAAATCAATGGGCATCAGGGAGGAGCTTCACGCTAATGATGATGATGATGATGATGAGGCGAAGCAGGACACGGAAAGTCGTCGCAAAGGCAAAAATGCCAAGAAGACCGGAAATGACTTCCCTCCCGCGTGCTTCACTCTAAGTCAGGAGGAGATCGATCAGTTTTTCACCTGCCTCGTAGGAGTAAAACTTCCTTACGGTTACGCGGGGAAGATAAGCAGATACCTACACTCAGTGAAGCAGAAGTTCAGCGGGATGAAGTCTCACGACTGTCACATGCTGATGACGCAGATACTTCCAGTTGCAATCCTTGGGATCATGGACGCGCACATCCGTGAAACGCTATTTGGCCTATGCAACTTTTTCGACGTCATCTCTCGGAAGTCGGTTGGCGTGAGGCAACTCAGAAGGCTACAGGAAGAGATCGTGGTGATACTATGCGAGCTTGAGATGTACTTCCCTCCCGCATTCTTCGACGTTATGGTGCATCTGCTGGTCCATATCGTGGAGGATATCATCCAACTCGGGCCGACGTTCCTGCACAGCATGATGCCGTTCGAAAGGATGAATGGTATCATCAAAGGATACGTTCGCAACATGTCACGTCCAGAGGGAAGCATAGCCAGGGGCTTTCTGACCGAAGAGTGCATCTCCTACTGCACGAATTATCTAGGCATCGAGAACCCCGTTGGTCTGCCCGTCAACAGGCACCTCGGCAGGCTCGCTGGATGGGGTCACCGTGAGGGTCGCCGCGAAATGCATGTCGACTTCGATGGTCGACTCGCCGACTTTGAAAGAGCAAACCTAGTCGCGCTACAACACATAGACGTGGTCGATCCTTGGGTGGTAGAGCACAAAACGTTTATTGAGAAGACGTACAATGACCGAGGCCAACAGAGGACAGACGAAGATATAATCAAAGAGCACAACTCATGTTTCACGCGTTGGTTCAAGTAGAAGCTTCTGTCGTACCCTTTACATGAGGATTCTTCCGCGGAAGAACAACTCATATTCGCCTTGTCACAGGGCGCCGAGCACAACCTGATGACGTATGAGGCGTACGATATCAACGGCTACACATTCTACACCGAGGACAAGGACATGAAGAGCGATGGTTATCATAACTCCGGGGTAACGATGGAATCCTACACCGGTAACGACAAGGATAGATACTACGGAAGGATCGAGGAGATCTGGGAGCTGAGCTACGCTGGAGAGAAGGTCTCGATGTTCCGTGTCAGATGGGCCAAGAGCGTCATAAAAGAAGACCGGTATTTCACCACCATGGTTATACCCGAAGCCAAATCCAAGACCGCAGGCGCGAACGTCACCGCGAAAAATGAGACATGGGTACTGGCTTCCCAAGTGGACCAATGCTTCTTCATTACCGACCCATCAAAGCCCAGTCGTGTTGTCGTGAGGAGAGGCAAAAGGAAGATCATCGGAATGAATGGAGTCGCCAATGAGCAAGACTTCGACAAGTACGGCGACCCGAAGATGGAACATGACGACGACGATGAAGTATCAGCATACACCACAAGAAGAAGTAGGACCACCCTACCTAAAGGACGTCCGTTCAAGAGAAGAACTCCATTTACGAAAAATAAGGGCAAGAAGATTGTGAACGGATAGCTAGCTAAGATCGATTGTATTTAAATTGTAGCCTTCATTTCTCGATTGTATTTCATGAGCACTTTTTGAACTCTTGAATGTTTTTAAATTTCATGGACACTCGATCTCGCACCATCTCCCCCACTCCACCGGCCGCCGCAGCCGACCCCCCGCACCCTCCCCCGCTCCACCGGCCGCCGCCGCCGAGCCCCGGCCCGCACCCTCCCCCACTCCACCGC
>NC_057811.1:490587329-490587903 GCF_018294505.1 Triticum aestivum
GACCCGCTCCTAGTGTTTTTATACTGTTTTTATAATGTTTTTATAAAAAAAATATTACTGTTATGATTTAAACAAGTTTGAACATATTTAAACACAAATAAATCGAACCCAGGACCTCCTAGTGTGTGTGCTGCGTGCTGACCAATCGGGCTAGTGGGCGTGTTCTGATGGAGATAGGGTTAGGTGGGATATAACCTGACCAGTCGGGCTAGTAAGTAAAACAAAATTCTAATGGCGCACCAGGGGGAGGTGCGCCATTAGAATCGACGTACTTATGGCGCACCAGGGGGAGGTGCACCATTAGAATTTTTATACTTGTTCCCCTCGCACTGTCGCCTCCCTCCTTCCCTCGCTCGCCAGATCCCCCACTCCTCGACCCCAACCGTACGCCGCCGCCCCCTTGCTCCGCCCCCTCCGTCCGCCGCGCCTGCACGTCGTCCGCCGCTGTGGTCTTGCGCTGCCTCGACGCCGCCACCCCGACCCCCGCCGGACTCCACCCCCGCCCCAGCACGTACGTCCCCTCCCTCCCTTCCCCCATCCCCCTAGCTTCTCCTCTTCCTCCTCTCACCACCCG
>NC_057811.1:490588182-490602412 GCF_018294505.1 Triticum aestivum
CACCACCCGTGCCTTCTTCTGCTCGAAAGGTCAAGAAGGCGGCCAAGGACGCCGACGACATCACGGGCCCCTTCCTCCGGATCGCCGCCCGCAGCCTCCTCGACGCCGGCGTCCACCGGAGCACCACGACCACGTCTGCGACCTCGTCTCTGCTCCGCCGCCGTCTACGACCTCGTCTGCGACCGCGTCCATCAAGGTGACTTCTTCCATGGATCACTTCCAGGCCGTCGGTGCCATCCTGTGCCGTCTTTTTAAATTGTGTTGTTTGGAATTGTGAATCTGAATATTCTTGTGGTGTTCTTGTGTAGATCAGATGCTAGATTTTAGTCTAGATTTTTGCTACTGCCAGATACAAGATAATTAGAAGAGGGAACAGTTCATGCCTCACATTGTAAAACAGTAGCAGAATATATGAAATCCATCTAAATAAATAACCACTGTGACCAGATTTTTGCAATTATAAAAGGGAAAGAAACAACCATTGAACCAACAGATAATTGATTTGGCCTAAGGCAACATGGTATAAAAAAGTTTGATTCACATACCTCACATTGTAAAAAAGTGCTAGTGTTGTTGCCAGTCCTAATGAAAAAGCAACTGAATTTCCAACAACATACTAGGTAGAACAATCCATTTATATCATGAATATATGAAGGGAAGGACATGATTGCTACATGATTGCCATTATACTCCTTGCCGCTAGTTGCATTATTTCTCAGTGCTACAAATGTGTTTAACTTGTAGCTTCTAGCTAGCTTAAGTGAGTAGCCAGTACTGTAGTGAGTAGCTTAACTTGTTTACTGCCAGTTAGTAGTACTGCTGTGAGTAGATGAACTCCATTTAAGTAGTTTAATTGAGTTTCAGTACTCCAAACATAGATGATCTGAATAATTAACCCTATCCTATTTTATATGATCAGATGCACAACTTGATGCTACCTGGCTTAATTGAGTTTCAGTACTCCAAACACTCTGCTACCTAACTGAAACCACTATGTGTGTTTTCTGATAATATTATTTGTATGTTCTAGTACTTGTATGCCTATAGCACTGGTTAATCTATTTCGAAATTATTTGATTACTTCAAGTAGTCTAATCTTGATTTGAGGGAAGATACTGGGATGGAAATCTGTCAATGATGCTTCTTTTCTTGAGCATTATAGCAAAGTAAGACTACTGTGACTATAAGCATCTAGACAACATGTTGTAGGTTGTTTGTACTGCCTGTGTAGTTTCCATCAATTATGTTGAAGCACTCATTTGTCTGACTTATTCTGTTCGTGTGATGCAATGTAAGGATACTGTGTTGTATTTTCAAATGACCTTGATTTCTTTATTTGCGGTGACTTCAGAAATTGAAAATTGACCTTTCTGTGGTCAATCTCATTGCAAGGAAACCAATAACAAAGGATGCAGTCTTGTTTTGCAAATGTTGTATAAAGCCCTGATATGTCATAGCGATGTTGCTGCTACTGTAGATCTTCTGAACTTTGTAAACTGTGATGCAATCTTTCTGTGGTCAATAACAAAGGATGCAATCTTTCTGTGGTCAATCTCACTGAATTTTGTCAACTTCTGAAATGAGCCCTTTCTCCTGAAATGTTGATTAATTTCCGTTTCGGTTGAGAATGGGGCACTCCTAGGTCAAGAAAATTAGCAAAGGCCATGCCCAATTTTTTTGACCTAGAAGGTGCCCGATTCTCAACCGAAACAAAAATTAATCAGCATGTGTCTTGACATCAACCAATTTTCTGGACACATCCCTCGACAACTAGGTTATCTTGAGAACTTAGAGGAGTTGTTTGTTTGCTACAACACACTAACAGGTTCCATCCCAAATAGCATAGGCAATTTGACCAAACTCACAGCCTTGTATCTTTGCAGCAACCAACTTTCTGGACACATCCCTCAAGAACTAGGTTACCTTGTGAACGTGGACTTGGACCTCAGCAACAACACACTAACAGGTTCCATCGCAAAACACCTAGGCAATATCACAAACATCTCTCAATTGTTCCTTGACAATAACCATCTTTTTGGCGACATTCCTCAAGAATTAGGTTATTTGGTCAACTTAGAGATCTTGTTCCTTGACAATAACCAACTTTTTGACCAAACTTTTTTCCTATTTAGAGCGAAACATGGACCACAACGATGAGGTCGGCGGTTCGGGCGGCAAGCAATTCTGGGAGCTATCCCAGGAGATGGAGGAAGAACCTCACCGCTATGAGGACGCCGCGGAAGACACCGATCCTGACTACACAACCCCTAGTGGCGTCGGGGATGACACCACTGATGGTGCCGCCGAGGATGCCACCACTGATGATGGCGGCGCACGCACAGATGGCAGCCAACCGAAGAGGCAACGGAAGGACCGGCGCTCGAACGTGCTCGGCACCATCAAGGAGGAATTTACGGAAGTGAACTCCGACGGGCATCCAACGGCGCCCAAACATGTAGTCAAGGGGTACTCGGTTCAGCTCGGGTGCATTCTCCGGAGCACCATCTCGATCAACACCGAGAACCTAAGGCATAAGGACCGAGGGAATTTGCGCTGCCTCCTCTTCACGAAGCTGCACGAACGATACAAGTTCCCCAATGAGTTTGCAAACACACGCCTCTCAGGGAATAAAGTGAACAGTGCTGCCCTCACGAGGATGAGCACGACCCTGTCTACATGGAGAAGCACGGTGAAGGAAATGATTGAAAAAGGTGATAGTTATGAGAAGATCAAGGCGAAATATCCTTTGATGAGCGAAGATGACTACAAGGAGTTCAAGATCAAGTGCGAGAGCAGCGCAACCTCCGAATCAAGTCAGTGGGGGAAAGAAATGCGGCAGTTGAACTTAGGGGTCCACCAACTCGGTCCCGGCGGTTATAGAGTGGCGGAGCCTATATGGGACAAGGAGGACGCGGAGCGTGCCGAGCAAGGCCTACCGCCCCGCTTCGAGAAATTCCCTGACAAGCAGACCAGGAACTTTGTCAGGGCCCGGTAAAAGGAGGACCCGGTAACAAAGGAGCTTACCACGGATCCGAAGACCAAGGCGCTTGAGAAAGTTCTGGTAAGGAATACACCCCCGCGTAATTAGCTACATATATGGTTGCATTCTAGTTAATGAAGCCAAATTTCTAAATGGTTCACATTCCTTCCGCAGGAGGCTGAAAGCAGTAGCGCGGGGTCATCTCAGAGCTCCCCTTTTGACACCCCTTTAAATAGGGCGTTGAACGTAATGAAAAACAAGGATAAGCTCAGTAAGCCGTCGTCAGCTGGTCGTGTGGCCGGCAAAGGCTTGTCCACAAAATGGTCGTCATACTATACCGCTGGTGGGCGAAAGGAGAAAAAGACCAGCTCGGAAAGCCAGTCGCGCGAGGTTCAAGAACTCAAGGCACAAGTGACGCGGCTTCCGGAGATTGTCCAAGAGCAAGTGCAACAACAACTGGGAACGACGCTCACCGCCATTGTGCCTACCTTGATTCAGGGGCTGACGACATGGATTGCGGGCGGCCAACAGGGGCCTCCCCCGGTTCCCAGCTTCACGGCCAGCAACTCACACAACGCGCAGGCGGCGCCATTGGTGTCTCCGGCGGAGGCGATATTCGTGTCTCCGGCGCCGACACGGGCATTGGAGCTTAATGCACCTGGGTGTACGCCGGCCGGCACCTCGCCAGCAAGCGGCCCCTCCGTCAGTTGCACGCGCACGCCCGCCGTTGGCGGTGCCTCGACATTAGCCGAGCTCGACGGCATCACGGTAACTAAGCCTCTCGGCCGATGACTTCATCTCCTTGCCTTTGACTGGGCATCCCTAACGCCCTACATGTTTTCGCAGGGCGCCACCGATGTTCCTTGCACTCTCCTGCACTTCGTGGGCGGCGAGTTGGTCGATGTCGCCAAGGGCAGAATCGTTCAACCGGGCAACCGCGTGTTCCACGGTAATCCGATGCCACCCACCTTCTATAGGGTTGAACTGGTTCGGGTACTGCCAGGCTGCGACGAGTTGTTACCTCCGATTCGACCCGCTGGGGCCGACGAAGATGATGTGATGACCCTCAGCGCCTGTGTAAGCTGGCCCCTGCTTTGGCCGAAGAGCCAGATTCGTTTGGGGGCGGGGAACACCACCCCACAGACAAGACCGCCAGTCGTGCCAGCGCCAAGCCATGGCAAGAACGCCGCAACGCTACCAGACCTGCCGGACATCCCTATGGCACAGGATCCGAACATGCATATGGCACAGGATCCGGACGACGACGACAACGACGACGGTACATTTACCAACGTCGATAAGTACTTTGCCGAGCATGGGTACGGTGACGAGTTCTGCGGGCCTCCTTCTCAAGAACCCAACCCTCAAAAAGACGACCGCGATCTAGCTGGTACGGCGGAGAAACCCAATTGCAACAGGCGTCGTCTGGCGTTTAGTTCTCAGGAGACGCCTCCAGCTGCCGCCTTCACCGAGCCTCAGATAGCTGAGGTGCCAAATATTATCAGCCCCAACACGCTCAAGAAGGCGGTCTGTGAGCAGAACTCGATCCCATTACAGCAGATCAAGAAGAAGGGACGGAAACGAAAGACTAACAAGGGCGCCAGTGCGAGCCAACCGGCACCGAGTACGATCCGTGCTCAGGACGGACCACCTTCACCTAAGGATATCTCGAGGAGGGTGCATGTGACGGGTAGGCCGATGCTACCGACAAATATGCTCAATGCTGCAACCGGTGCTATGCGGAGTCTGCATGACAGTGTTCTTTCTTTGGAGAAGCGGCGTCTCAGAGAGAATGATGTGGCATACCCGGTTTTCGTGGCCAAGGTGCCAGAGGGCAAGGGCTTTGTGGATAGCGCCGTCGGGGGTACGATCGTCCTGCGATTTGATGACATCTTTGCTATGCTTAACCTTCATCCGCTGCACTACACCTTCGTTCGGCTGTTTTCGCTGAGTATGGAGATGCGGATCATTAGAGACAAGACCCCGGACATTGTGATAGTCGACCCCTTCTACATGCGTGCCAAGATCTTGGGCAGCGCTGGGGACCGGCAAGTCGCGAGTTCACACCTCGAAGGCATCATTCTGGCAAACCCAGATAAGGATAACTTCCTCGTGCCTTACTTTCCCGAGTAAGTCATCTCCTAACCGCCCCGTAACATATGATTTCTTAGATTTCGATCGTTCTTTTTTTTCTAACATTCCGTGTTCTGTGCAGTGACACACATTGCACACTCATCCTCTTAAGCCCGAAATATTCCATGGCCACGTATCTCGACCCGGACCGTGACTCCAAGATAGACTACAAAAATATCAAGAAAGTTCTTGATGATGCTCTCCCCGGCTACGCCGCATCTGGAGGCACCTTTAAGAGGCCAGTTCGTAGGTACGGCAGGCACGTGTTCACCCACAATACGACGTTCCCCTGCGTCAAGCAGCCGCCTGGCGGTCAGAAGGATGCCTACTACGCCCTCCATCACATGCGGGCGATCGTGCGGGACCATAATCACCTTCTCCTACCAAATAATCTCAAAGATTGGGCCGCAAGCTTGGGGGCAATCCAGGACGCGGACATCCGACAAGAATTCTTTCGCATCCAGTCGGAGTTTGCAGAAATCATCCATCAAGATGTCCTTCGTACCTCGGGGCAGTTCTACCTCAAATTTCAACCGTCCAACAGCGAGATAGACACAACGCTACAAATGCAGGCTGACAACGCCCGCGACTTCATGACCATCACGACAGACGGCGGCTTCATCCACGCTCCGGTCCCATGAGTCGAGTCGAAAGTTGTGATGCTATGTGTAGTTCTGAAACATTCATTAGCTCATGTTGTAATTAAACTGTAGTGAACTTGTATGTCTCTTTGGTTTGGATAGTCGTTCAACTTAGATGTAATCGATGCTATTTGTTAGTAGGACCATGAATCGTGCTATGGATGTCTTGCTTTTCTCCTCCGATCCTTTTGTTGCATACTTATATATTGCTTATGTATTGTCTGTTGTTTGGCTAGTGCATAGAGATGCCGTCGTATGTCGTGTACAAGGGTAAGGTTCCCGGAGTCTACGACGACTGGGAGGAGTGTCGGAGACAGGTTCACCGTTTCAGCGGTAACAGTTACAAAGGGTACACCACTAGGGCGGAGGCGGAATCTAGATACGCGCGCTATCTAGCGGGAGAGAGGAGGGAGCGTTGGAGGAACCGGATGAAGACCAGTTTCATCGCGATGATGCTCATCGTGATGACTGCATCTCTCTTCTGGTAGTTTAGATGATCGATATCGACTTGTATTGTGAAGACAAACTCGCTACTCGCGGTATCGAGACTTGTAATGTTCTATCTTCGTTCGGTCTTTTGAATTCGGAGACTAATATGATGAATTGTATTCGGAGACTAATCTTCTATTGTATTCGATGAATCTGCTGTTGCTGTGTCCTGCTGCTTATTTTCTGTCCAATAATATATTTTGTAATCTGTGCAAAAATCAGAAAAGAAAAAAAACCCTAATATACATACTAATGGCGCATCACGCCAACGTGCGCCATTAGTATGCCAAAGGATACTAATGGCGCATCCCAGAGCAGTGTGCCATTAGTATGCCAGAGGGTACTAATGGCGCATCACCCAGCAGTGCGCCATTAATATGCCGAAGGATACTAATGGCGCATCACACTGCAGTGTGCCATTAGTATGGCAAAGCACATGGGTATATATGGCCCCTGGGAGGCATACTAATGGCGCACCGTGGCCTATACTAATGGCGCACTGCTCGGTGCGCCATTAGAGTACCAGATACTAATGGCGCACCAGCGGTGCGCCATTAGTAAAAATTACTAGTGGCGTGATGCTAGTGGCGCACCAGTAGTGCGCCATTAGTAGGCAAAACTGGTGCGCCACTAGTAAGCCTTTTTCTAGTAGTGTCATGGACAAGCGCTGAAGCAGGATGTTCCACGATTGGACTCTGGGTCCAATTAAATCTCTTTTGAGCGTCACATTTGGTGGATGTGCTTCCATTACCGTGGTGATAGTATCACCCTCGTGATGCACAATATTGTATAGAGCTGGATATTGTTCCCGGAGTGTGGCATTTCCTAGCCACTTGTCCTCTCAGAATCTAATTTCCGAGCCGTCCTTGATTGAGAAGGATCCATAGCAGAAGAAATATTTCTTCATAGCCATTAGACCCGCCCAAAAGTGGGAATCCTCAGGCTTCCAGTATACTTGGGATACCACCTTGGAACCCACATATTTCCTCCTTAGGAGGGTTTGCCATACATCATCTTCCGTCAATAATTTAAACAACCATTTCCTGAGTAGAGCCCTATTCTTAACCTCAAGGAAAACCACACTCCATCTAGCCAGTCGATATTTCTTTCTCTCGCTATCTCCTTGCCAAAAGAATCTTGACCAGAAATAATCCAATCTGTGTAAAACACCTTTCGACAACTGGAAGAAGGGAATCATATATAGTACCATATTACTTAGTACTGAATTTATGATGATCAATCTTCCATCCAGAGACAACAGTTTACATTTTCAACTGCTTAGTCTTTTTTGCATTCTCTCCTCGACGTGTTTCCATTCAGCATTTGTGAGTCTCAGATAATGTAATCGATATCTCCAAATATGTGATCGGATACTGGCCCAACCAGCATCGAACAGTTCAGCATACAGGTGGGCCTAGTCTTGAGCGTCGCCAAAGCAAAACAATTCACTTTTATGAAAATTGATCTTAAGACCGAGAGTTGCTCGAATGCTGATAAAATCAGTTTCATATTTCGCGCTTTCTCAAGGTCATCATCCATAAAGAGAATCGTATCGTCAGCATATTAAAGTATAGAAAGACCACCATCAACTAGATGATTTACTACCCTATCAATTTGGCCATCAATCTTGGCACGCTCAATCATGACCGCTACCATATTCATAGTGTTTTAGTCCGTCCACATAGAAACCTGAGTTCTAGCTTATAAGCCCCAGCAGAGAAACCTACTCATGGCTGGAGAGTGCTTATTGGTGCTGCCAGTAGTCATGCAAGTCATGGAAGGCGTGTAGGCACCCGCACTCGGATTTGTGCGTGGCATGCTGCCGGTGCGTGAACATCTTCCAATACCACTGCCTCATTTGTGACTGCACCTACTACCACTGCTGCGTGCGCGCCACAGCTACATCCACAGATCAGACCAGGCCACCACCGCTAGTCTTCTCTACCTCAGCTGGTGCACCCTCCTTGCATGGAGCTACTCCGGCTATCTTACAAATATCAGCAAGGGCGCGACGCCAGGCACTGTGAGGTGCGCAGGTGGCAAGGCATCGATAGACAATGATGAGGGGTTCACGCACGCGAGGACAACATGCTCGATAGCAACCCATGAGGTAGCGGAGGTGTGCCCATACAATGCCGCGCCAATGGTCGGCATGCTCGCCATGCTCAACAGGGTGTCTTGGCAGGACTTCTCATCGACAACACTGATAATGGCGGTGAACGGGCTTAACTCCACGGCACGCACAAAGCCACGAAGATGTCTCTGAAATCGGAGCAGGGGCAATATGACGACGCGCTTCCTGCCACTGCCGATGGCGAGGTGCATCACCATGTGGCTGTTGGGAAACGTTGCATGGAAAACAAAAAAATCTACGCACACTCAAGATCTATCAAGAAGATGCATAGCAACGAGAGGGGAAGAGTGTGTCTACGTACCCTCGTAGACCGTAAGCGGAAGCGTTTAACAATGCGGTTGATGTAGTCATACACCTTCATGATCCGTTCCGATCAAGTACCGAACGTACGGCACTTCCGTGTTCAGCACACCTTCAGCTCGATGACATCCTCGCCTTCTTGATCCAGCATGACGGTTGAAGTAGTAGATGAGTTCCGGCAGCACGACGGCGTGGTGACGGTGTTGGTGAAGAACAATCTCCGCAGGGCTTCGCCAAGCACAAAGGAAACTATGACGGAGGATAAACTAGAGGGGACGGGGTTGCCAGCACATGGCTTGCTGATTCTTGATGTCTCTTGGGTGCTAGCCCTGCCCCTCTATTTATATGTTGAGCCTTGGGGTCAAAACTTGGAGTAAAAGCCTCCTCAAAGTCGGTTCTACCCGAAAGGCAAGAGTCCTTCTCGGACTCCAGGACCAGACGCCAGGGTTCCCGGCGTCTGGACCCAGACGCCAGGGACCCTGGTGTCTGGCCCCTGGATTCCGCAAAACTTCCTTTTGTGCTTTCCAAAAACCTCGTGGGCTTTCCCCTTTGGCCCAAATAAAGTGTTCTCGTACCCAAACATTTCGGGAAACATCTGGAACCCCTTCCGGTGAATTCCGGAACCCTTCCGGATACCAAACACTATTATCACATATATCAATCTTTACCTCCGGACCATTCCGGAGCTCCTCGTCATGTCCGTGATCACATCCAGGACTCCGAACAACATTCGGTCACCAACATACATAACTCATATAATACAATATCATCAACGAACGTTAAGCGTGCGGACCCTACGGGTTCGAGAATTATGTAGACATGACCGAGACATCTCTCTGGTCAATAACCAACAGCGGAACCTGGATGTCTGTATTGGCTCCTACATATTCTACGAAGATCTTTATTGGTCGAACCTTATGACAACATACGTAATTCCCTTTGTCCATCGGTATGTTACTTGCCCGAAATTCGATCGTCGGTATCTCTATACGTAGTTCAATCTCATTATCGGCAAGTCTCTTTACTCGTTCCGTAATACATCAGCTCGGGGCCAACTTGTTAGTCATTTCCTTACAAGCTTATGATGTGTATTACCGTGAGGGCCCAGAGATACCTCTCCGATACTCGGAGTGACAAATCCTAATCTCGATCTATGCCAACTCAACAAACACCTTCGGAGATACCTGTAGAGCATCTTTATGATCACCTAGTTATGTTGTGATGTTTGATAGCACACAAGGTATTCCTCCGGTATCCGGGAGTTTCATAATCTCATAGTCAAAGGAATATGTATTTGACATGAAGAAAGCAATAGCAATAAAACTGAACGATCATTATGCTAAGCTAACGGATGGGTCTTGTCCATCACATCATTCTCCTAATGATGTGATCCCATTATCAAATGACAACTTATGTCCATGGTTAGGAAACCTCAACCATCTTTGATCAACGGGCTAGTCTAGTAGAGGCCTACTAGGGACACGGTATTTTTTTATGTATTCACACATGTATTTAAGTTTCCAATAAATACAATTCTAGCATGAATAATAAACCTTTATCATGAATAAGGAAATATAAAATAACAACTTTATTATTGCCTCTGAGGCATATTTCCTTTAGTGGCACCCCTAGCAACCGGACAACCTCCAAAGTCTGAACGACGGCGACCTCCATTGCATCGACAACGTGCCCACCACAGTGTCGTGTCCTCGCTCTCCTGTTGTTGCTACCAAAGGGGCTTCTTCAGTTGCCTCTTTCTCCCATAGTATCTAGCATGGCTCGCCCGCCCAAGCCGTCCCGGCTACAGGCCGTGCAGCTTGATCCTTCGGGTTGCCAATTTTTTTAAGTTGCACGTGCGGCGTCGACGCGCTGGTGGTGGTGGGTTTGCTCGACCGCCGCTGGGATTCGGCTGCACAACCACCATCTGCGGCAACCAACACGGCGGTAGATCTTAGGAATTTAGTTGAGAACCTTATGGGGATTTTGGCTAAAGAAACTGCGGGCTCGTGGAAACATTTGTATGGTTTTGTTGCCCGAACCAGAGTTCGTATACCACTTTTCTGGGGTTTTCAAGATTTTGTATGTTTTTTTTATCTCCCTACAAGTTTATGTGCTGCAGATGTAATTAACTCACTGAGTAAACCATCTCCGCAATGGGTAAAAAATCCTTATAAAATCAATTGTGCAGGTTGTTCTGGTTTTCTCGATGTCATGCTTTAAATTACCAAGGTGTCTCTACAAGAAATTGAACAAGCTCATTCGTCAATTCCTTTGTGGTAGCAGAGAGGGGCAGCCTAAACAACATTAGGTTTCTTAGAGGTCTATGACTCAACCGAAGAAGTGTGGCAGTTTGGGGTTTCGGGACCTCAAGCTCTTCAACATAGCTCTTTTGGCTAGGCAATCATGGTGCCTCCTCGCCACAGCTGAATCTCTTTGTGCCAGGATGCTCAAGGTTGTCTATGACCCTAACAGTGACATTCTCAATGTTGAACTGCGGTCTCACCAATCTCAAGTTTGGAGGTCCATCTTACAGGGCAGAGATTCTCTCCTGCATGGCCTCACTGGGCGTATCGGCAACGTTACTACTATGCGGATATGGAGGATCCCGAGAGATGCATCTATGAGGCTAGTTGTGTGCCTGACTAGTGATCTTCCTACCTTTGTTAGTGATCTCATTGATAGCACCTCGACAGCATGGAGAGTTGACAAGCTGCGGCGATACTTTATTCACTCTGATGCTAAAGAAATAAAAAAACATTCCCCTTTGCACAGCGCCAATGGCAGACTTTTGGGCATGGCAGTTCAAAAACAAAGGTGATTTTTCAGTTAGATCGACATCTCACATGTTGGTCAATATAAGGAATTGCAGGGAAGATTTGTTTGGACAAAGAAGAGCTTCTTCTAATGGTGCGGCAGAAGAGAAGAGTTGAACTTATTTATGGAACACCCAAGTTGCCGGGAAGATCAGAACATTCCTTTGGAGGCTGGAGAAACATTCACTACAGTCTCAAGATTCGTGTTGCCATTGGAATGTGAGTGACTCAGATAATTGCAAATTTTGCGGTGGGGTTGATTCTTGGAGGCACTCACTGATAGACTGTATAGCCGCGAGATGTGTGTCTGGGCTTTGGGCGACGAAGATTTGATAGACCACACAGTTGAGTCCATGAACACTAGTAGAAAAGAGGGCTTTGATTCAGGCCGGGTCAGCCCATTAGTCCCGGTGCAGTCTAGAACCAGGATCAATGGGGCACTGGTCCCGATTCGTGAGGCCAGGGGCCTGCCGGGCCTCGTGGGGGCATTGGTCCCGGTTCGTCTGGCCCCTTTGGTCCCGGTTGGTGGGTCAAACCGGGACCAATGGGCCTCGCTCCTGGCCCATCATCATTGGTCCCGGTTGGTGGCTTGAACCGGGACCACAGGCTGCCCTTTAGTCCCGGTTCATGCCACGAACCGGGACCAATGAGGTGCCTATATATACCCCTCGCCCGCGAGCAGAGCACTCCAGTGCTCTGTTTTTCTCTGGCCGGCGAGGGGAGGGCTTTGTGGTGCTCTAGCTCACCTCCTATGCATATGAGGTGTTCGATGAAATGCCCGAGCCACAGTAGTTAAGCTTTCTTCTCTCGAAGCTCGACCTCAAAGCTCCATTTTCCTCGAGATTTGTCTAGGTTTAGCGGCCCGTCACGTCCCATTCCCGTCTTCACCGCCGTCGATCGCCCGCGCCGATCTCGTCGTCGGCACCACCGTGGTGAGTCTCTTGTTCTTATCTTCTTTCTGAAAGAAAAAAATTCTTACTTTAGATAGATACTTGTCTAATTTTCTTACTATTGTATTGCTTGTTATTATATAGTGCGATGGTTTTGGTATCCGCCCCCGTCGGCCCTCGTCCTGTCTATGATTCGGATGTGGTATATATTATCTTTATAACTATTGGTTCATTTATTGTTTATGAAAATTATGCCGACCAACGTGACATAGATTTTATTTATCTAGGAGGTATGTGAACCGGAAATTCCAACCGACCCTATTATCGAGAGGTTAAATTTAGTTGAAGAAGTTAACAATTTCTTGAAGGAAAAAATAAAAAAAAATTAAGGAGGAGAAGATGATATTGGAGTTGCATGTTGCGGATGTCGTCGATGATCACAAGATCAAGATGGATGCAATGCGCTTGAAGAGGCACGCTAGGAGCGGACTCAATAATATGCAGGGACGGGCATTCTTCGTCTCAAGCACACTACACAGTTCTACAGAACTCTACCTTGGTGACCCCGTATGTCGATGAACACAAGAACAGTCTGCGCTCCAAACACCCGGAGCAGTGTGACGACTGGATTACATGTGAACACATCAGGACTTTCAGCAGTTGGTTGGAAACACGTCTCAGAGGTGACACCACTGTTTGTGATGAGTTGTACTCGTTGTCCAGGGGACCATCTTCGACTGTATTGACTTACAAAGGATACGAGATAAATGCGAACACATTTTACACGATCGCCCAAGATCAAAAAAGCACCAACCAAAACAGCGGTGTCCGCTTTGATGTAGCAACCGAGAGGGGAAAGGACACATATTATGGTTACATAATGGACATATGGGAACTTGACTACGGACATGATTTTAAGGTCCCTTTGTTTAAGTGCAAATGGGTCAATCTGTCAGGAGGCGGGGTACAGATAGACCCACAGCACGGAATGACAACAGTGGATGTGAACAATCTTGGGTACACTGACGAACCGTTCGTCCTAGCCAATGATGTGGCACAGGTTATCTATGTGAAGGACATGTCTACCAGACCGAGAAAAAGAAAAGATAAGGAAGCGAATACATCATACGATGAGCCAAAGCGCCACATAGTTCTTTCAGGAAAAAAGGACATTGTGGGAGTGGAGGGCAAGACAGACATGTCTGAAGAATATGAAAAGTTTCATGAAATTCCTCCCTTCAAAGTCAAGGCTGACCCAAGCATCCTGATAAACGATGAAGATTATCCATGGTTACGGCGCAATAAGCAAATGACACAAGCGAAGAAAAAGTGAAGAATTTCTCCCGCAACTATTATGATGATACCATGCCAACTTTGTAACAGACGAGTATGATACCATTGTCCGTTTTGTACACGAAGTGCATCCAGTTTTTGCCGTAACCCTCTCAATTTTCTTGCACATGCTATGTGGATGAAATGATGATACCATGCCAACTTTCAACCTTTTCAGAGTTTATTTGAAATGCTTTTCAATTTTAGGGTCTTATACCTCAAAATAATCAGTAAATGCATGAAAAATGATGCATGAAAAATAACAAATAAAATAAATAAGTAATTATAAACAAAATAATATAAACTTTAACAAAATATATAAGTAGAAACAAAATAAAATAAACTTTAATAACATAAATAAAATTTATGAAACTAAAATTATCAAAGTATTTTCTGTTCAAAACATTATAAGCAACCTCTAGTATTATTGAAACTAAAATTATATAAAATTGATGCAACTAAAATTATCAAAGTATTTTCTGTTCAAATTCATTGAAAGCAAAAATAATTTTCATAAA
>NC_057811.1:490602697-490603681 GCF_018294505.1 Triticum aestivum
AGAATTTTTTTGTTAGAAACTTTAATAGCAAAAAGAATTATCATAAAGTAAAATAAATAAGTAATTAGAACCAAAATAAAATAAAATAAATAAGTTTTTTGTTGAAAGTAGAAACAAAACAAAATAAATAAAGCAAAAAAGAAAATAAAAAAAAGGCAAAAAATAAAAATTATGCCACCTACTGGGCCACCACGGCCTGAATACGACTGGAAACCCATCCATGGGCCAGGATTCAGGCCCGCAGAAGGCCCAGTAGGCCCACAGGCATGTACAGAGAGGTTAGGCCCGTAAGCCTACTTTAGAGAGGAGCTCGACAGCTCAGGCGCACCGCACCTTATAAACAGGTGCGGCTCTCTCTCAGCTAGCGAGGTGGGACTAAACTCCCACCACCACGCCGCTGTGCAAGGCTTTCCGTCCCGGTTGGTGGCACCAACCGGGACTAAAGGGTAACTTTGATACCGGTTTGTGGCACCAACCGGACCAATGCCCCCCCTTTAGTCCCGGTTGGTGCCACCAACCGGGACCAAAGGCCGCCGCTTCCCGCCCTTTGGGCTGCTGAAAAGAGGTCTTTTTGGTCCCGGTTGGCGGCACCAACCGGGACTAAAGGTAGCATTGGTCCCGGTTGGTGCCATCAACCGGTACCAATGCCCTGGATATATAAGCAAACACTTAGCAGTTTCGACCAAATCCATCACTTCTTCACCCCCGACGCCCCTGCTCCTCCTCGCCGTAGCCGCCCGACGCCCCTGCTTCACGTTGCCGTCGCCGCCGCCACCGACGCCGTCAGGCTGCTCGACGTCGCCGTCGCCGCCGCCACCGACGCCGTCAGGCTGCTCAACGTCGTCGTCGCCGCCGCTTTCGCCCTCTGCCCCGACGCCCCTGCTCCTCCGAGTCGCCGTCGCCGTCCTCTGCCGTCGCTGTCGCCCCTGCTCCACCGTGCCCCGCCGCCCCCTGTGAGCACCAGCCTGCTCCCGCGCCCCTCCC
>NC_057811.1:490603691-490604562 GCF_018294505.1 Triticum aestivum
TTAGTTTATGTTTAGTTTAGTTTTAAGATTAGGAAAATTTCAGATGTGTAGTAATATTTATTTAGATGTGTAGTTAATTTAGATGTTGTAATTTGTTCATAAAAATTGTGCACTTTTGTATAGAAACTTTATTTTTTTCATATGTACGAAAATGTAGAGTGAAAACGAAAACAAACATATCAGAAAAAACAAAGGAAAAAATAAAGAAGGAAAAGAAAACCGCCCGGCCCGGCCACCACCGCATTTTCATAAAGTGTTTCCACCGAGTCCACGTCGCACCGATCGAGCACCCACGGCGAAGCAAGTCTTTTTTTAAGGTAGTTCTTTGTTAAAGTGAGGGGGGACGTCGGACATTACATGAGGCGGGAGGGCGTCGGACATGACATGAGGGGGGACGTCGGAAAAAATAAGAAGAGGAAGAAGAAGAAAAAAGAAATCTTCCACTCCTCTATTCCTTCTTCTTTTCCTCTTTTTTTTATTCTTCTTTTTTATCGGGAATGAGGGTGTCGAGGATCGCCGAGCGGTCGAGGGTCGGGAACTAGGGCGGAGGGTCGAGGGTCACCGAGGGGTCGAGGGTCGTCGAGGGTTCGAGGTGCGAGGGTCGTCGAGGGGTCGAGGATCGAGGAACGCCGAGGGGTTTTGTTGAATCCTTTGACACTAGCTAGACAAACGTGAAGCGTTGCCGAGGCCACCCCAAACCCGGTAGAAGCTAGGTCTATGTTTGCCACTAATATATCCACCTGCTTCATGTTTAGAAAAGTGTATATATGTATGTATGTTCTTTGTGTATATATGTTCATATATGCAAAAGTTAGATTTTTAGAAAAGTGAGCACCCCCTCTCGACCGTGATAACTTATACCACGGGAGCA
>NC_057811.1:490604671-490615296 GCF_018294505.1 Triticum aestivum
CCAAACCCTAGAAAAAAACGATGTCGGTCTCCTACCCCCTCCTGCCGCGCCCCTACCCTTGAAGCGTTGCCGAGGCCACCCCAAACCCGGAATAAGCTAGGTCTACGTTTGCACTAATATATCCACCTGCTGTCATGTTTGTGTAATAATTGCCATGTTGTAATATTTGCAGAAACAATGGAGCACGGACGAGACGAGGAAGCAGAAGAGGTGTTGGGGGACATAATCTTAGCCGGAGGTGATATCTTGTCGTATCTTAACGACAATGATGGTTTGGCAGAACAGGGTGAAGAAGCAGGCTACGGTGATCGAAGAGTGGAGGAGGAAAGACATGATTATGATGGCTCCGGTGACCCAATGCTGGTGCAAGAAGGAGCCCGTGGTGACGGCTCCGGTGACCGAACAGAGTCCGGCCAGGTAAATATATTAGTTAAGCCTGTGCTGACTAGCTAATTGATGCATTCATTGTTTTGGTATGTACACATATTAATTAACTCTCGTCTTTCTTCTTTTTTCTAGCCCTCCGGATTGAGCACAACTTCGGTAAAGAGACGAGGCCCGAAGAGAAAGTTCCGCTCGGATGAAAGGTTTGAGATCACAGCAATCGCGCACGACGGCCAACCGATTGAACCCATCCGGACAAAGGAAGCATTTGCTACTCAGTGCGGGGTTCTTGTTAGGGACAAGATCCCGATCAGCATCCACCAATGGTATAAGCCTAAGAAGGAAGACCCTGAGGCGTCTTATGTCAATGATATGCAAAAAGATGATCTTTGGACTGAGCTGAAGGCAAATTTCACCCTACCGCCAGAGGAGGATCCGAAGAAGCCAGTTAAAGAGCAATTAATCAAGTCTCATGCTCTTAAGAAGATGGCAGACCTCTTCAGGAGGTGGAAGAATGAGCTGAAAACGTTTCTTGACAAAGAAGAGACACCAGAATTCATCGGCCGGTATGAGAAGATCAGAGATCACTGGCCCGCATTTGTGGCCCACAAGACATCGAAAAAGAGTAGAAGATGTCAGCGACAAACAAGAAGAATGCTGCGAAGAAGAAGCTTCACCATCGCACGGGGTCAGGTGGCTACCTCAATGCCCGGCCTAAGTGGGCCATGGCTGAGAATGATCTGCTTGATAAAGGGATCGAACCACGCACAATGAACTGGCCAGACCGTTGCCGGACTTGGTTCTTCGGGGCTGGCGGAAAATTGGACCCTGTATCAGGGAAGTGCATTTGGATGGACGAGCTTTTGAGAATACCAGTCAAGAGGCTTCAGCACTATATCGATGCAGCGCAGCAAGGGATGTTCGTTCCAGACAGAGAGAACGACGAGCTCACAATGGCCCTCGGGAATCCTGAGCACCCTGGACGGACACGAGGCACGCGAGGCTCCGTTCCATGGAAGGCTGGTTTTCCGGACGCAGGCGGTTACAAAAGCCAAGAGAGGAGGAAAAAAGTGGAGCAGACCCAAATTCAGAAGCTGCACGAAAGGGTTCAAGCGCTAGAGGAACGAGACGGCAATCGACATGCCGAAACTACCCCCGAAGCTACCCCGCCATCTCAGCGGAGAAGCAGCGTGGCTTCCACCGAGCTGCTTCAGCCGGAGCATGTCTTGACGGCTCCTGCTAGCTACCCCGTGGATGCTATCACGGAGTCTCAACATTGCCACCTTATGACGCAATGGCAGAACTTCAAAGTCAAGGCGGCTGTTGGCTCTGTTTTACCTCCTGAACCTGGCGCAACCTACCACTGTCGGCCGATTCCAGAAGGATATGCTAGGGTGATGGTGGATGAAATAACGGAGGGATTTGAGGACCTCCGGCTTGACCACCCTACCGGTGAAGGGGAGACTCGGCTGGGTTCTGCTCTGAAGACTCCATGCCTATGGCGGAAGGAGCTCATTAACCTTCCGAACTGGACGCCTCCGGCGAGTAAGGGCACTCCGCCTCCTCCTCCGGCGAGTGATCAAGGCACTCAGCCTCCTTCTCCGGCGCGTGGTGGCACTCCGCCTCCTCCTCCGCCTCCTCCTCCGGCGAGTGATCAGGACACTCAGCCTCCTTCTCCGGCGCGTGGCGGCACTCCGCCTGCGCCGGCACGCCAGAGCAGCCAGCCTCCTCCTTCTCCGCCTCGTCAGCAAGGGCGGAAGAGACCCGCCGCCGCTCCGGCTCCTCCGGCGCGTCGTAGACCTTCTCCTCCGCCTCGTAAGCAAGGAAAGAAGACAGCCGCAGCCGCTCCGTCTGCTCTGCCGGCGTCTAGCAATACAGCCAGAGGCGGGAGGCAATACAGATTCGGTCCTTCTCTGAAGACTCCAGAGAAATTACCATACGAGAGGACCGAGGAGGAAACCACGAAGATCGTGCAAGCCGAAGTGACCAACTTCTTTGAAGGGGTGAAAGCAAAGAAACATCTGTTGGAAATATGCCCTAGAGGCAATAATAAAATGGTTATTATTATATTTCCTTGTTCATGATAATTGTCTATTGTTCATGCTATAATTGTGTTATCCGGAAATCGTAATACATGTGTGAACACACAGACCATAACATGTCCCTAGTGAGCCTCTAGTTGACTAGCTCGTTGATCAATAGATGGTTACGGTTTCCTGACCATGGACATTGGATGTCATTGATAACGGGATCACATCATTAGGAGAATGATGTGATGGACAAGACCCAATCCTAAGCATAGCACTAGATCGTGTAGTTCGTTTGCTGAAGCTTTTCTAATGTCAAGTATCATTTCCTTAGACCATGAGATCGTGCAACTCCCCGATACCGTAGGAATGCTTTGGGTGTACCAAACGTCACAACGTAACTGGGTCGCTATAAAGGTGCACTACAGGTATCTCCGAAAGTGTCTGTTGGGTTGGCTCGGATCGAGATTGGGATTTGTCACTCCGTATGACGGAGAGGTATCTCTGGGCCCACTCGGTATTGCATCATCATAATGAGCTCAATGTGACTAAGTAGTTAGTCACGGGATCATGCATTACGGAACGAGTAAAGTGACTTGCCGGTAACGAGATTGAACGAGGTATTGGGATACCGACGATCCAATCTCGTGCAAGTAAAGTACCGATTGACAAAGGGAATTGTATACGGGATTGCTTGAATCCTCGACATCGTGGTTCATCCGATGAGATCATCGTGGAACATGTGGGAGCCAACATGGGTATCCAGATCCCGCTGTTGGTTATTGGCTAGAGAGGTGTCTCGGTCATGTCTGCATGATTCCCGAACCCGTAGGGTCTACACACTTAAGGTTTGATGACGCTAGGGTTATAAGGAAGGTTTGTATGTGATTACCGAATGTTGTTCGGAGTCCCGGATGAGATCCCGGACGTCACGAGGAGTTCCGGAAAGGTCCGGAGGTAAATATTTATATATGGGAAGTCACCATACGGTCACCGGAAATATTCGGGGGTATACCGATATTGTACCGGGACCACCGGAGGGGTTCCGGGGGTCCACCGGGAGGGTCCACCTGCCCCGGAGAGCCTTATGGGCTGTAGGTGGAAGGGAACCAGCCCTGACTGGGTTGGGCGCCAACCCCCCTAGGGCCCATGCGCCTAGGGTTCGGGGGAAACCCTAAAGGGGGCGCCCCCCCCCTTGCTTGGGGGGCAAGCCACCTCCCCCTTGGCCGCCGCCCCCCTCTAGATCCCATCTAGAGGGGCCAGCCCCCTTCCCCCTTCTCCCTATAAATAGAGGGGTGAGGGGAGGGCTGCAGCACCACATCCAAGGCGCAGCCCCTCCCCTCCCCAACACCTCTCCTCCTCCGCGTGTGCTTGGCGAAGCTCTGCCGGAGAACTGTCACTCCACCACCACCACCACGCCGTCGTGCTGCTGTTGGAGCCTTCTTCCTCAACCTCTCCCTCCTCCTTGCTGGATCAAGGCGTGGGAGACGTCACCGCTCCGTACGTGTGTTAAACGCGGAGGTGCTGTCCGTTCGGCGTTTGGATCATCGATGATTTGGATCACGACGAGTACGACTCCATCAACCCCGTTCTCTTGAACGCTTCCGCTCGCGATCTACAACGGTATGTAGATGCACTCCTCCCCTCTTGTTGCTAGTAAACTCCATAGATTGATCTTGGTGATGCGTAGAAAATTTTAATTTCTGCTACGATCCCCAACAGTGGCATCATGAGCTAGGTCCATGCGTAGTTTCTATGCACGAGTAGAACACAAGTTGTTGTGGGCGTTGATTTTGTCAATTTACTTGTCGTTACTAGTCTTATCTTGATTCGGCGGCATCGTGGGATGAAGCGGCCCGGACCGACCTTACACGTACGCTTACGTGAGACAGGTTCCACCAACTGACATGCACTAGTTGCATAAGGTGGCTAGCGGGTGTCTGTCTCTCCCACTTTAGTCGGATCGGATTCGATGAAAAGGGTCCTTATGAAGGGTAAATAGAAATTGGCATATCACGTTGTGGTTTTGGCGTAGGTAAGAATCGTTCTTGCTAGAAACCTATAGCAGCCACGTAAAAGTTTGCAACAACAACTAGAGGACGTCTAACTTGTTTTTGCAGCAAGTGTCATGTGATGTGATATGGCCAGAAGGATGTGATGAATGATATATGTGATGTATGAGATTGATCATGTTCTTGTAATAGGAATCACGACTTGCATGTCGATGAGTATGACAACCGGCAGGAGCCTAGGAGTTGTCTTAATTTACTTATGACCTGCGTGTCCACTGAAACGTCATGTAATTACTTTACTTTATTGCTAACTGTTAGCCATAGTAGTAGAAGTAATAATTGGCGAGACAACTTCATGAAGACACGATGATGGAGATCATGATGATGGAGATCATGGTGTCATGCCGGTGACGATGATGAACATGGCGCCCCGAAGATGGAGATCAAAAGGAGCAAAATGATATTGGCCATATCATGTCACTATTTGATTGCATGTGATGTTTATCATGTTTTACATCTTATTTGCATATAACGACGGTAGCATAAATAAGATGATCCCTTGCTAAAATTTCAAGAAAGTGTTCCCCCTAACTGTGCACCATTGCGAAGATTCGTTGTTCCGAAGCACCACGTGATGATCGGGTGTGATAGGTTCTAACGTTCGCATACAACGGGTGTAAGCCAGATTTACACACGCAATACACTTAGGTTGACTTGACGAGCCTAGCATGTACAGACATGGCCTCGGAACACAAGAGACCGAAAGGTCGAACATGAGTCGTATAGCAGATACGATCAACATGAAGATGTTCACCGATGATGACTAGTCCGTCTCACGTGATGATCGGACACGGCCTAGTTGACTCGGATCATGTATCACTTAGATGACTAGAGGGATGTCTGTCTGAGTGGGAGTTCGTTAATAATTTGATTAGATGTACTTAATTATCATGAACTTAGTCTAAAAACCTTTACAATATGTCTTGTAGATCAAATGGCCCACGCTAATGTTGCCCTCAACTTCAACGCGTTCCTAGAGAAAACCAAGCTGAAAGACGATGGTAGCAACTACACGGACTGGGTCCGTAACCTGAGGATTATCCTCATAGCTGCCAAGAAAGCATATGTCCTTGAAGCACCGCTAGGTGATGCACCTGTTTTCCCAGCAACTCAAGACGTTCTGAACGCATGGCAGTCACGTAGTGATGATTACTCCCTGGTTTAGTGCGGCATGCTTTACAGCTTAGAACCGGGGCTCCAAAAGCGTTTTGAGCAGCACGGAGCATATGAGATGTTCCAAGAGCTGAAAATGGTTTTCCAAGCTCATGCCCGGGTCGAGAGATATGAAGTCTCCGACAAGTTCTACAGTTGTAAGATGGAGGAGAATAGTTTCGTCAGCGAGCACATACTCAAAATTTATGGGTTGCACAACCGCTTGTCTCAGCTGGGAGTTAATCTCCCGGATGACGCGGTCGTTGACAGAATCCTTCAGTCGCTCCCACCTAGCTACAAGAGCTTTGTGATGAACTTCAATATGCAGGGGATGGAAAAGACCATTCCTGAGGTATATTCAATGCTGAAATCAGCGGAGGTGGAGATCAAAAAGGAACATCAAGTGTTGATGGTGAATAAAACCACTAAGTTCAAGAAAGGCAAGGGTAAGAGGAACTTCAAGAAAGACGGCAAGGGAGTTACCGCGCCTGGTAAGCAAGCTGCCGGGAAGAAGACAAAGAATGGACCCAAGCCTGAGACTGAGTGCTTTTATTGCAAGGGAAACGGTCACTGGAAGCGGAACTGCCCCAAGTACTTAGCGGATAAGAAGGCCGGCAATACCAAAGGTATATGTGATATACATGTTATAGATGTGTACCTAACCAGCGCTCGTAGTAGCTCCTGGGTATTTGATACCGGTGCGGTTGCTCATATTTGTAACTCAAAGCACGAGCTGCGGAATAAGCGGAGACTGGCGAAGGACAAGGTGACGATGCGCGTCGGGAATGGTTCCAAGGTCGATGTGATCGCCGTCGGCACGCTACCTCTACATTTACCTACGGGACTAGTTTTAAACCTCAATATTGTTATTTAGTGCCAGCTTTGAGCATGAACATTGTATCTGTATCTCGTTTAATGCGAGATGGCTACTCATTTAAATCCGAGAATAATGGTTGTTCTATTTATATGAGAGATATGTTTTATGGTCATGCCCCGCTGGTCAATGGTTTATTCTTAATGAATCTCGAACGTGATGTTACACATATTCATAGTGTGAATGCCAAGAAATGTAAGGTTGATAATGATAGTCCCACATACTTGTGGCACTGCCGCCTTGGTCACATTGGTGTCAAACGCATGAAGAAACTCCATGCAGATGGACTTTTGGAGTCTCTTGATTATGAATCATTTGACACGTGCGAACCATACCTCATGGGCAAAATGCCCAAGACTCCGTTCTCCGGAACAGTGGAGCGAGCAACCAACTTATTGGAAATCATACATACTGATGTGTGCGGTCCAATGAGCGTTGAGGCTCGCGGTGGCTATCGTTATGTTCTCACCCTCACTGATGACTTGAGTAGATATGGGTATGTCTACTTAATGAAACACAAGTCTGAGACCTTTGAAAAGTTCAAGGAATTTCAGAGTGAGGTTGAGAATCAACGTGACAGGAAAATAAAGTTCTTACGATCAGATCGTGGAGGGGAATATTTGAGTCACAAATTTGGCACACACTTAAGGAAATGTGGAATTGTTTCACAACTCACGCCGCCTGGAACACCACAGCGTAATGGTGTGTCCGAACGTCGTAATCGCACTCTATTGGATATGGTGCGATCTATGATGTCTCTTACCGATCTACCGCTATCTTCTGGGGTTATGCTTTAGAGACTGCCGCATTCACTTTAAATAGGGCTCCGTCGAAATCCGTTGAGACGACACCGTATGAATTATGGTTTGGAAAGAAACCTAAGCTGTCGTTTCTTAAAGTTTGGGGATGCGATGCTTATGTCAAGAAACTTCAACCTGAAAAGCTCGAACCCAAGTCGGAAAAATGCGTCTTCATAGGATACCCTAAGGAAACCATTGGGTATACCTTCTACCTCAGATCCGAAGGCAAGATCTTCGTTGCCAAGAACGGGTCCTTTCTGGAGAAATAGTTTCTCTCGAAACAAGTAAGTGGGAGGAAAGTGGAACTTGATGAGATGACCCCTCTCGAACCAGAAAGTAGCGCAGCACAAGAAAATGTTTCTGTGGTGCCTGCACCGACTAGAGAGGAAGTTAATGATGACGATCATGATCAAGTTACCACTGAACTTCGTAGGTCCACAAGGACACGTTCTGCACCAAAGTGGTACGGCAACCCTGTCCTGGAAATCATGTCGTTGGACAACGGTGAACCTTCGAACTATGAAGAAGCAATGGCGGGTCCAGATTCCAACAAATGTCTTGAAGCCATACAATCCGAGATAGGATCCATGTATGAAAACAAAGTGTGGACTTTTACAGACTTGCCCGATGATCGGCGAGCGATAGAAAATAAATGGATCTTTAAGAAGAAGACGGACGCGGATGGAAATGTTACCATCTATAAAGCTCGACTTGTCTCTAAGGGTTATCGACAAGTTCAAGGAGTTGACTACGATGAGACCTCCTCACCCGTAGCGAAGCTGAAGTCCATCCGAATCATGTTAGCAATTGCCGCATTCTACGATTATGAAATATGGCAAATGGACGTCAAAACGGCATTCCTTAACGGCTCCTTAAGGAAGAATTGTATATGATGCAGCCGGAAGGTTTTGTCGATCCTAAGAATGCTGACAAAGTATGCAAGCTCCAGTGCTCAATCTATGGGCTGGTGCAGGCATCTCGGAGTTGGAACATTCACTTTGATGAGATGATCAAAGCGTTTGGGTTTACACAGACTTATGGAGAAGCCTGTGTTTACAAGAATTTGAGTGGGAGCTCTGTAGCATTTCTCATATTATATGTGGATGACATACTATTGATGGGAAATGATATAGAATTCTTGGAAAGTATAAAGGCCTACTTGAATAAGTGTTTTTCAATGAAGGACCTTGGAGAAGCTGCTTACATATTAGGCATCAAGATCTATAGAGATAGATCGAGACACCTCATAGGTCTTTCACAAAGCACATACCTTGACAAGATATTTAAGAAGTTCAATATGGATCAGTCCAAGAAGGGGTTCTTGCCTGTATTGCAAGGTGTGCAATTGAGCACGGCTCAATGCCCGACCACGGCAGAAGATAGAGAAAAGATGAGTGTCGTCCCCTATGCCTCGGCCATAGGGTCTATTATGTATGCCATGCTGTGTACCAGACCTGATGTAAACCTTGCCGTAAGTTTGGTAGGAAGGTACCAAAGTAATCCCGGCATGGAACATTGGACAGCGGTCAAGAACATCCTGAAGTACCTGAAGAGGACTAAGGATATGTTTCTCGTTTATGGAGGTGACGAAGAGCTCGTCGTAAAGGGTTACGTCGATGCTAGCTTCGACACAGATCTGGATGACTCTAAGTCACAAACTGGATACGTGTATATTTTGAATGATGGGGCAGTCAGCAGGTGCAGTTGCAAGCAAAGCGTCGTGGCGGGATCTACATGTGAAGTGGAGTACATGGCAGCCTCGGAGGCAGCACATGAAGCAATCTGGATGAAGGAGTTCATTGCCGACCTAGGAGTTATTCCCAATGCATCGGGGCCGATGACTCTCTTCTGTGACAACACTGGAGCTATTGCCCTTGCCAAGGAGCCCAGGTTTCACAAGAAGACCAGGCACATCAAGCGTCGCTTCAACTCCATTCGTGAAAATGTTCAAAATGGAGACATAGATATTTGTAAAGTACATACGGATTTGAATGTCGCAGATCCGTTGACTAAACCTCTCCCTAGATCAAAACATGATCAACACTAGAACTCTATGGGTGTACGATTCATCACAATGTAACTAGATTATTGACTCTAGTGCAAGTGGGAGACTATTGGAAATATGCCCTAGAGGCAATAATAAAATGGTTATTATTATATTTCCTTGTTCATGATAATTGTCTATTGTTCATGCTATAATTGTGTTATCCGGAAATCGTAATACATGTGTGAACACACAGACCATAACATGTCCCTAGTGAGCCTCTAGTTGACTAGCTCGTTGATCAATAGATGGTTACGGTTTCCTGACCATGGACATTGGATGTCATTGATAACGAGATCACATCATTAGGAGAATGATGTGATGGACAAGACCCAATCCTAAGCATAGCACTAGATCGTGTAATTCGTTTGCTGAAGCTTTTCTAATGTCAAGTATCATTTCCTTAGACCATGAGATCGTGCAACTCCCCGATACCGTAGGAATGCTTTGGGTGTACCAAACGTCACAACGTAACTGGGTGGCTATAAAGGTGCACTACAAGTATCTCCGAAAGTGTCTGTTGGGTTGGCTCGGATCGAGATTGGGATTTGTCACTCCGTATGACGGAGAGGTATCTCTGGGCCCACTCGGTATTGCATCATCATAATGAGCTCAATGTGACTAAGTAGTTAGTCACGGGATCATGCATTACGGAACGAGTAAAGTGACTTGCCGGTAACGAGATTGAACGAGGTATTGGGATACCGACGATCCAATCTCGTGCAAGTAAAGTACCGATTGACAAAGGGAATTGTATACGGGATTGCTTGAATCCTCGACATCGTGGTTCATCCGATGAGATCATCGTGGAACATGTGGGAGCCAACATGGGTATCCAGATCCCGCTGTTGGTTATTGGCTAGAGAGGTGTCTCGGTCATGTCTGCATGATTCCCGAACCCGTAGGGTCTACACACTTAAGGTTCGATGACGCTACGGTTATAAGGAAGGTTTGTATGTGATTACCGAATGTTGTTCGGAGTCCCGGATGATATCCTGGACGTCACGAGGAGTTCCGGAACGGTCCGGAGGTAAAGATTTATATATGGGAAGTCACCATACGGTCACCGGAAATATTCGGGGGTATACCGATATTGTACCGGGACCACCGGAGGGGTTCCGGGGGTCCACCGGGAGGGTCCACCTGCCCCGGAGAGCCTTATGGGCTGTAGGTGGAAGGGAACCAGCCCTTAGTGGGTTGGGCGCCAACCCCCCTAGGGCCCATGCGCCTAGGGTTTGGGGGAAACCCTAAAGGGGGGCGCCCCCCCTGCTT
>NC_057811.1:490615520-490618054 GCF_018294505.1 Triticum aestivum
GTCCCCCTTCTCCCTATAAATAGAGGGGTGAGGGGAGGGCTGCAGCGCCACATCCAAGGCGCAGCCCCTCCCCTCCCCAACACCTCTCCTCCTCCGCGTGTGCTTGGCGAAGCTCTGCCGGAGAACTGTCACGCCACCACCACCACCACCACGCCGTCGTGCTGCTGTTGGAGCCTTCTTCCTCAACCTTTCCCTCCTCCTTGCTGGATCAAGGCGTGGGAGACGTCACCGCTCCGTACATGTGTTGAACGCGGAGGTGCCGTCCATTTGGCGTTTGGATCATCGGTGATTTGGATCACGACGAGTACGACTCCATCAACCCCGTTCTCTTGAACGCTTCCGCTCGCGATCTACAAGGGTATGTAGATGCACTCCTCCCCTCTCGTTGCTAGTAAACTCCATAGATTGATCTTGGTGATGCGTAGAAAATTTTAATTTCTGCTACGATCCCCAACAGTGGCATCATGAGCTAGGTCTAAGTGTAGTTTCTATGCACGAGTAGAACACAAGTTGTTGTGGGCGTTGATTTTGTCAATTTACTTGTCGTTACTAGTCTTATCTTGATTCGGCGGCATCGTGGGATGAAGCGGCCCGGACCGACCTTACACGTACGCTTACCTGAGACGGGTTCCACCGACTGACATGCACTAGTTGCATAAGGTGGCTAGCGGGTGTCTGTCTCTCCCACTTTAGTCGGATCGGATTCGATGAAGAGGGTCCTTATGAAGGGTAAATAGAAATTGGCATATCACGTTGTGGTTTTGGCGTAGGTAAGAATCGTTCTTGCTAGAAACCTATAGCAGCCACGTAAAAGTTTGCAACAACAATTAGAGGACGTCTAACTTGTTTTTGTAGCAAGTGTCATGTGATGTGATATGGCCAGAAGGATGTGATGAATGATATATGTGATGTATGAGATTGATCATGTTCTTGTAATAGGAATCACGACTTGCATGTCGATGAGTATGACAACCGGCAGGAGCCTAGGAGTTGTCTTAATTTATTTATGACATGCGTGTCAACTGAAACGTCATGTAATTACTTTGACGTTGAGAGTTAAACCGGAGCATGACCTCGTTGGAATTGAACTGTTGAATGTTCCATTTGAGGAGTTCTTCCAGTTTTTCAATCAAAAGGCCCTCGATAAATCAACGATCACTTGCTACTGTCTGTAAGTAGTACTACTTCTATCATTAAGTCTCTCTATATAGGTCAGCTCTTTCATTGCATGTATTTATAATTATCCTCACTATATTATGCAGATTGAAGATCGCCGAATTGCAGAAAAGACAAATCGGTGATATTGGGTTCATTAACACAAATCTCATAGATGCAACTGAGGTTAAATATCATGCCAAAAATACCGAGGCCAACTTGCTACGATCGTTGGTAATAAATGAAAACAAAGATATAATACTCTTTCCTTACAACTTCAAGTGAGTGTTACTGTCTTGTGCATATCCGGTTTCCCTTTTTAGTCCAGGTTATAGTAATGTAATTGATGACTTATGCATGCGTGCGCAGCTTCCACTATATTCTCCTAGAGATTAAGCTTGACCAGGGAGTAGTAACCGTCTTAGACTCGAGACGAAAAGATCCCCAGGACTATGCAGACATGACTCAAATGCTCGAGAAGTAAGTTAAATCGATCATTATCCACCATATCAGCAACTTTGTTCATTTCCTGATATCAAGTAATTGTTTTCTTTGTCTGGCAGGGTTTGGAGAAAATTCACCAAAAAAGCTCCGGGACTGCCGAAGAAGCTGCAATTTAGACACCCGAAAGTAAGTACTATAGTAGCATGTTCCGGGCATCTCCTAGTGATTCAAGCACTATTTTCATCAATACCATTTAGCATGCTTGCTTATCAGTTTGATTGACCTCTATTTCTTGTAAAGTGGTTGTGGCAGGAACCCGGAAATAATTACTGTGGATACTACGTTTGCGAGTCCATCCGCTACACGACCTGTGAGCGGGGCTACTCTGACGAACAATATGAAGTGCGTAAGCAATAATATTCACAATTTTATTTTATTACCATCATTTGTGTCGAGTTTCATTTATTCATATATATATGTATTGACCCCCTTCTTCCAATTAGATCTTTCGGATGCGGGATGAACTCCTAGCACCAGATCGTATGCGAGCAATTCAAGAGGAATTGGCGGCATTCTTCCTTGACCACGTGATCGCTGAAAACAGAGAATACTATGTGGACCCTGTGTTCTTACAATTTAATTAGGAGATTATATTGTAAAAGATAATTATTGTATATATGTAGCCGGTAGTGTCGGATAGATATACGAGAACTTGTTGTTCGACCAATCTCTCGGAGAAGGAGAGGTGGTCGATATCACTTCTCTCTGTATGCATATGTTCATGACGATCTTCTGTTTCCTTCATTTGCTTACTAGCTAGCGTGTCTAGTCCTCTCCATACGTATATAGTACGTAGCGTCGACCAAGCACGGAGATAAGAGAGGACACTTCTCTCTATTAATTAGCTAGCTAACACAATATATGAAACACCTAAA
>NC_057811.1:490618315-490619271 GCF_018294505.1 Triticum aestivum
AAATGCTGACGCGTGGATGCCTATTGGTCCCGGTTAGTGCCACCAACCGGGATCAAAGGCCCTTCTGCCTGGGCTCGCCGCACCGGCCACGTGGAGGCCCATCTGTCCCGGTTCGTGTAAGAACCGGGACTAAAGGGTTAGGGCATTAGTAACGACCCTTTAGTCCCGGTTCAAAAACCGGGACAAAAGGCCCTTACCAACCGGGACAATAGGCCCTTTTTCTACTAGTGGAACCCAATGCTAAGCTTTGGCTTTTTAACATGTTGGAATCATTATCGCATGTGGATTTCGTGAAGATGTGTGTCACACTATGGGCGGTGTGGACGGCACAAAGGAAAGCTATACACAAAGCCATTTACCAAAGTAAGATGTCAACTCACCTTTTTGTAGAAATAATTATCAGCGATTTGGATTGTTTGAAAAGGATCACAAGGAGCCAAGGAGACACGCTCATATGATCACGCAAAAATTTATGTCGATGGTGGACTGTCCCCTGATGGTTGTGATGGTGCTGTTGTGGCACTGTGCAAAGATGAGCAGGGTAATTACCAAGGATCTTCAGCAATCTTTTTGCCCGAAATGAATAATCCAACAACACTTGAGGCCCTAGCTTGTCGTGAGGGCTTAGCACTACTTGTTGATCTGTCTTTGGATAATCTAGTGATTGCTTGTGATTGCAAACCAATCATGGATGATATCAAACAAGGTCGGGGAGACCGGCATATCACAAATAGGTAAAAGGAGAGCAAGTTTTGCTGGATGTGGTTTCATATTTGAAGGCTGAACATCGAACCAGGAGGTACACAAACTTGTAAAAGTTTTTGTTTTACTTAATCCGGGTCGCCATACGTGGCTTCTACTCCCGCATGACACTCGGTGTATCCCTTTGATCTTTGGTTTGAATTAATCAAGTGTGGGGATCCATAAAAAAGAGAAGCTTAACACGTATGCTTGAC
>NC_057811.1:490619355-490621188 GCF_018294505.1 Triticum aestivum
CCCTAGCTCCGCCACTGACAGGAAAAACAAACTCTGGCACACCCCAAGCAAGTCATATGTGTTGCCTTTATAATTCCCCGTGTGTTGCAACCGTCACATTCATCTTCACGTGGTTCAGCACCAATCATGTCTTGACATATCAGGTAGCGCACTTCCTTGTTGACTACATAATTAGTGCAAATTATATTAAGGTGTGAGGCTATTAACTTGTTGACTGAACATAAGCTGCATACACATCACCGTCGGCACCCTCCACCTTCTTCATCTGTACCATGAACTTGGGCATGTTTCTGACAACGAACTATGCAGTGTTCTTCTGCCATGGCCATTGAACCATAGTTTAAAAAACCGAACTGGTGAGCATCCCTAACTTCCATATACCCGTGGTCAATACTGATTCTGCAACATTATATTTTTGGTTTCTCGCAATAGGCTCTCACATACATAGAAATCATTATTATCACATGATCATAACTCCATGACAAAGCAGTGTGAGATCAAACCTATTGTTCAAACCATCAAGTATAAGAAAAATCGGAAATTAATATTCACCGAAGTTCATTCCCGTTGGCTACAAATCAATCAATGGTTAACTTCAGTTTCACATGGCCAAGCATAATTTATATGTACCTAGCAAGAGATTCAAAACATCATTATAAAGAAATGGACAGGCAGGCAAACATCATGGTCACTTGCCAAGATATCCATGCAACGTACATGTAGGTTAATTAGCATTTGCAGGTGCCCACACGCAACGGATGATGACCCAATTTATTTAATTGGTCTTCTCTTCCATCGGCCCATGTAGCCATAGACAACGGAATTTGGTCGTTCTTTTAATTCCTTTATTTCCGGGACCTTCTATCGGACGCATTCTGCGTCAAACAGCCGCGCGACGCACACAGGGAACCCCCGACTGGGCCGGCCCAAAACTGGGCGCGCCTGTTTGCTTGTACAGTAACGCTGCGAGGTTAATGTTAAAACAAAATAAACCTGCAGTCCTGCCAGGATTCGACCTCTCCACCTCCATGTTGCGTACGAGAGGATCTAACCAGTAGACAACAAGCATTGGTGCTAAATGTGAAGCTTGCCATTATAAGAACTAATACCAATGAAGAATCTAGACAGTTTTTTGAATTTTTTTTCAGACTTTCCTTCAAAATTGTGAATTTTTTAACAAACGAGCAACGTTTCAAAATACGATAATTTTTTTAACAACTCGGACATATTTAAATTTTCCAATAATGAAACAAAAGACGTGAACATTTTTCAACAGATTTGTTTTTTGAAATTCCTGAACATTTGCCGAAAACCCAAATATCTATAGAATTTTGAGAACAAAAATTTGATAATGAACAATTTCTCAAAAGCACAAACAGTTTTTGGGAAGAAAAAAAGGAACAAAATCGAAAGCAAGAACATTATTTGAAATCACGAACAATATTTGAAAAAATGTGAACACTTTCAAATTTGTGAATTTTTAAAGAAATAGAACATTTTCGGACTCTAAAACACAAGAAAGGTAAACACAAAATGAGAACATTTTTAAAATTTGTGAACAAATTTTTGAATATGCGACCATTTTTTTAAAAAAGAAACATAATTTAAAACCAAACGTTTGTCAAAAAATACGTACCTTTTCAAGCGCAAACATTGTAGGAATTTGAAAAATATTTTTTCAATTTGTGAATAGATATTGAAAATAGAATATAGTTTTAAATTTTTGAACAAAATTTGAAAGCAGGAACATTATCGGAAAATATGAACATTTTTGGGGAACCTCAAACATTTTTGAGAAAAGGAAAAAAATGAAAACAAGAACAATTTCGAAAT
>NC_057811.1:490621420-490623656 GCF_018294505.1 Triticum aestivum
AAAAAACAGGAACAAAATTGAAACTATGAACATTTTTGAATTTATGAACTAAGTTAGAAAACAAGAACATTTTTTGAATGTGAGAACAAATTTGAAAAGGTCGACATTTTTTTAAATTCCCGAAAGTTTTTCATATTTCTCAACAAAAATTGAAAATACAAACATTTTTTAGAAAACTAGAACATTTTTTGAATGGCAAAATAGTTTTTGGATACGCGAACATTTTTGAAAAATGGGAACTTTTTTGAATCAACCGAACAAAATTTGAAAACACCAACATTTTTTAAACACCAGAAAAATATTCAAAGCACGAATTATTTCTGAAATCCCAGAACAAAATTTCAAAACATGAAGATTATTTAATAAAATTACGAACATTTTTTAAACTCCCAAACAAAATTTGAAAACTCAAAATCTTATTATAAATTTGAGACAATTTTCGTAATACTGAACGAAATTTAAGAAGTTGTGAAATTATAAACAAATTTTCAATTTCTAAACAATTTTTGGAAGCACGAACATTTTTAAATTTCTGAATACAATATGAAAATGGAAATATTGTTTGAAATGTTGAACAATTTATGATAAATCAAACATATTTTGAAATTTAAGAACATTTTTCCAAAAAGGGGAAAAAAAAGAACACGAAAAAGAGAGAAAATAATAAACAAACAGGAAAAAAGAAAGAAAGAAAAACGAAAAAAAACCGGTTCAGGAACCTACTAGAAGGTTTCCCAAAAAATGCGAACTTTTTTGAATCTCCCGAACAAAATTTGAAAACACCAACGTTTTTGAAACACCAGAACAAAATTCGAAGCACGAACTATTTCTGAAATCCCGGAACAAAATTTAAAAGCATGAAGATTATTTAAAAAAATTATGAACATTTTTTAAACTCTCAAATAAAATTTGAAAACCCAAAATCTTATTATAAATTTGAGGCAATTTTCGTAATACTGAACAAAATTTAAGAAGTTGTGAAATTTTGAACAAATTTTCAATTTGTAAACAATTTTTGAAAGCACAAACATTTTAAATTTCTGAATACAATTTGAAAAGGAAACATTTTTTGAAATGTTGAAAAATTTATGATAAATCAAACATATTTCGAAATTTAAGAACATTTTTCCAAAAAGGGAAAAAAAGAAAACGAAAAAGAGAGAAAAGAATAAACAAACAGGAAAAAAGAAAGAAAGAAAAAGAAAAAACCTGTTCAGGAACCTACCAGAAGGTTCCCAAAACCGAGAAAAACCGGCTGGAACTTCCAGCAGGTTCCCAAAACCGGGATCGGTGGAACGCTTCTAATGGGCCGGCCCGTTTCGTTCGATCGCAATGTGCGATACCCCGACATTTTGACGCAGGGTGCGTCGTATAGGATTTTCCTTTATTTCCTACAATCCTATTTATAATAGCTGAATTTATTCCTCCTTTTAATTCCTTTTCTTCCTGCCCATAAGAACATAAATTATTCCTTCTTTCAATTCATTCCCTTCATGCTCATATTTGTGACCAAAAAAGACCCACTCCTTGAGGCGGCTTATCGATTTCAAGTCATAGACATATATAAATTGGTCAGATGAGGTGTAAGGAAGTGAGGTGGGACAACTTAATAACTGAATGAATCCTCTCCTAGACAAAACCATGAGGTATCCCCGCTGAACATGGCCTTTGGGACCGGGGCATAGGTTTGGAGTTCAATCCGCCACCCGTGGCTATTATTGTTCCCTATTTCTTTGCCTCGTGGGCCACCATTGCAGCGCCCCTACGTGGGTATCCATCCAGTTTGGCCCACATATATGAATGATGCAAACCTCCTCTTCTAAGCACATATGCAAGCTAGCTTTGTCTTAAAAAATGAAAGCTAGCCGAGTTGGCCGCTGATGGTTCGGAAATTTGTCAATGCCCTCGGTAGGGTGGCGAATCCGGCCGGAAGTACCAGAAGGGAGTTCACACAAGGGGGTTACCCAGGTTTGGGCCCTCATGGTGAGGAAATACTCGTGTCCTACTCTGGATTTGTATTAATGGCAGATCACCTCCTTTGGAGGGGAGGGGGGATACAATGGAGGAGAAGTATTTGACTACCGAGAGTATAGTCTATGATGTAGATGTCTATAACTACCCCTAGCCTCGCCTTATACAGGTGGCGAGAGCTAGGGTTTACATGGGGGCCTAACAAATCTCATGTCGCCTTCATCTTGGCTGCACTCCAAGATGGTCTCCCGAACCCTATCCAGAT
>NC_057811.1:490624040-490663229 GCF_018294505.1 Triticum aestivum
CCCACTGTAGGAACGTCCCTGTAAGTGAATGCGAGCAACTAAAATGATCAAAGGGCGCAAATATTTTTACCTTGGCCACAACGCGCATGGCCAAACAAACGGACGGAGCGGTCGACAGCGCATCGGCGCGCAAGTACAGACCTTGCGTGCGCGGGAATCAAAACAAATCATCGCCATAACTTTCAGAGGCTGAAAAATGACTTCCTGAAACAGGAGTAGTAGTACGTACTACTTCATACAAGAACAATGCCATCCGTCAGAGACAACAAGAAGCGATTCTAGGGCTATTAGTAGCTTCTACTGTTGATCATAGCACCGAAACAAACAGACAAACTGAATCATTCCAGCTCGGAAAGGCGCCACTTCATGCATAAACCTCAGAAAGGCGCGATTCAGAATCTCGGAGAATGCGGTGCGCATCATTTCAAGCAGCTTTTGCCTTTTTTTACTTTTCTTCTTCTTCCTTCTTTTTTACCAGCAGGCAACCAATCAGGCCACTTTTTTCATATTACATGTCCCGCTAGTCAGATACACCGTCAATACGTGTTTATACGCAGTTTAGACCTATTTGCAAAAATTTAAAACAATGTTGATACTGACACGCAAAAATTAGCAATCATGGTACCAATCTGCATGTGATGCCCCAATTGTGGTACTTCTGTGCAATTAACTCTATATATGTTCTTTCACTGCATTGTCCGCAAATCTACATCTACTTGCTTTATGCTTGTCGGTGTTACAATCTCAGATACTAGTATAATTTTATTACTCTCTGCAGTTTCAAAATTTTATTATATTAATACTTTGTTTGAGCGTGCTTTTACAGTCCTATATAAGTTTACACTATGTGTTTTTCTACCACATCACACCTTTGACATTGGAAGATCTTTCAACCATATATAAATGATGGTTTCTCTTGGAGGCAATTTCTCTTTTAATCAAAAGGTATGGACAGGTGGGCCTGTATCTGTTCAATTCCTTATGGCCCAGCAACGACACTATCTTATATTACCACACAATATCCAGGGGCGAGAGGTTCATAGGTAGGCCCATGTCTGATGTCTCTCCTCTCCGCGAGGTTTGGAGGCTTCTTTTTTGACTGATTGTGTATTCGGCCTGGGCCATACCTCTTGCCTCATGACTATAAAAAGATTGCGGTCCCAAATTTGATGCACACATTTAGAACAGTTTCCAATTGCACAAGGGTTTCCTATGATGACTTGTAATTGATGCAGATTTGAAACAGGTCAAAGTTTTGTCGGTACACAGAAATTTTCGACAATGCTCGGTATAATGACAACTAGAATAATAGTCCCGGATTAAGGGCAACTAGTCCTCCCTGATTTCCAGGCTGTTGTTTGAGAATCTTCCCCCAATCCCAATGGCAATCGCTAGTGGAATAATATATTGACCACAGATTAAGGGTGTCCAGTACCTAAGAAGAGGATTAGGACACCAATTGTAGACTGCTAATGATGTGATTGGATAGGCCCTGGATTAGATTAAGCCTCACTTCAACCACCAACTGAATATAATCTCTTGTCTGATCATGTCTGCCTAGCTACATAAACAATTCCTTGCAGGGTTTTTTTTGCGGGAAAATTCCTCGCAGGGTTGGCTGCCAATAAGCCACTAGTACATTCACACGAGACGATGAGTAGTTGTGCGCTCTGCTCCTGTGATATACTTTTACCTTACTTCATTATTCCAAAAAGAAATAGATTTCTCATTTCATTACGTTCAAACAAGGTCTGTAGGTAGAGAATATACTTTTACCTTACTTCATTATTGTGCCAGACAACTTTCACGTCAATCCCACCAGCCTCTTATCTATTCCCGTTCGCTCGTGTTAGGGGAGTAAGTTAAAATATAAAAAACTCAGGTAAATAAATTACTGGATGAGTTATGTAAACACCTAAAAGACACTAAACTCGGCTCCAATGGATAACGGAATAGCAGAGTTAACCATTTCATCAAAGTGGTTAACTCCCTCAATAAACTTTACTTGGGGAAGTTCTAATTCTTATCAACAAAATATTATCAATTTACCCATTTGACCCTCCTTTTTAGGAATAACAACAAAGGTACTCGTAATTGTGTGGTTAGAAAGAGAAATATTCGCAGCAAAATATTGGCCAGAATTAAGGAGTTCTTATTAACAAAATTTCCATTTACACTGCATCTAGGCATAATTTCTAACCCATTCTATATAGAATTGTTTTCATTCCTTCTATGAACAAGAATCTCTATTTCTGAATTAAATGGAGAATCTAGGATCTTTTATGTTTTTCTAGAACAAAACAATAAAATAATTTACTAAAACAATAAAATAATATTCTGTATATATATTTAGAATTTGATGAAATTTCATTTTTTGCCACTTTAATTGATTTTACTCTGTTTAATTTAGTTTTAATTTTGATGTATTATGTAATGACAATACAATGAAATTAATTGTGTAAAAATGACATCTCAATAAAATAAAAAAGAAGTCATCATGTCATGTTATCGAGGACCATGTTTAAAAAATAATATGTGGTCTACACATACACTTTTAGTGAACCGTAACCAAAGCGCATGCCGCTATTGACTTGAGGTGACTCTACGCATACACGGACATGTTACGAGATTCCTCTGGTTTTCCTCCCCTAACCCTAGGCAGATACGGCAAACTCTTCCCTCCGAACTTCACCGATGAGCTCGTGGATTCGCCTCCCCTCTGCCTCCACTCCGGTTACTAGTTTAGGTTTTGGTTTTTCAGTCCGTACTGGTGCATTGCTCGGGCGGATGGCGGCGATACTTCTTCGAGTTTGTCCTGGGAGGGCTAGGATCCTCCTCGAGTTCGTCCGTCTGGACATTGTCGATGGAACTTTGTCGTAGATTCCTGTCGTGTCATTCGAGCAGTGAGGTTAGGGTTTCTCACCACTTGACGAGATTTGGTATCAAGTGCTTTAGATCTATGCAAGGGTTCAATGCGGCGACTGAGGGTCACGTGCACAAAGACTCCTGGTAGTTGAGCAGCGGCAACGGCACATCAGTGGCTCGTTTTGGTGTCAGTAGTGGTTGTTTGGGGGTGTAGGAATCTCAATATAATTTTTATTATGTTTGAGATGCTTTGTACTTCCGGTGCACTTTGATTTCTGGATCATTTTCGTAAAAAAAAAAGTGACTTGAGGTGGCTTTGAAATGTCAGGGTTCTGTTGTTTGCCGTTTTGCATAGTGCCGGTGACCTGGCCATCCAATTTACGTTGGGAAGTTGCCTCTATCATCTACATCTGTTGGAGAAAACTGTTTTGCAGTTTGCTAGTACATGCATGCATGGTCCCAGGCAGACGCAGATGGCATGTTGGAGGTGGCCAGCCTGCGGGTGAAAAAACGTACTATTTTGCAGTCCCATACAATGTAGTAGTAGCAGTTTTAGCTGTTGCTGTACGTACACAGTGCACTGCATCCCTTCTGTAGTTAGTTTGGCTGGCAACCCTAATCGACATGCATCCCTTCTGTGGATTTACAGCTAGACAGATATATACGTTTTGTATAACCAAGCCTTCGATGTGGCGATCACAGTGGAGTATATTTTTCAGATATAGCCAAGAATCAAGGACAGACTAGGATGGAAAATCGGAAGGGCACGTTCACACGGACATTGTCCAAGATGACATCATGTGGATCGCCAAATGGGCCCCAAATATATTGGCTAGCTTTTGAAGACACCAATGATCATGTCATCTGGATCTCACGGTGTTATTATTTGTAGCATCTGTTATCGGTAGGTACGTATCTACATGTATATCTGAATATTAATTAATCATTGCTCGGTACATCGGCACGAAATTATTTATCATATCCATTTGGTGATTATGTAATATTATTCGGGAGACGATGTGGATATTGTATAATCCAGCCATACCCCGCGTCATTTTCCATAAATTTGGTGTGATACTCCCCTCCATTTTAAAATGTAGTGCATATTTTCATTTCTAAAGTCAAAGATGTGTATGTTTGATCAAGTTTTAAAAAAAATCAACATCCACAAAATAAAATTAGAATCATTCAGGCGTCTCCAACACCGACCCCAAAATCGAACACTGTATCCGTCGGCGGACTGCTCCGGACTAATCCGTGGACATGGATGCAGAAACCGGTCATCCAACCACATACCCTAAACGCAGGGGCGTAGCTAGGCCATGGCCTGGGGCGTGGAAGGAAAACACTTCATATAATATCGGTACAGTAGCATGTTGTAGCTACAGTAGTGTGGTGTAGCTACAGTAATTACAGTTCCACCGAAGCTAGCCCGGGGCATAGCCATATCCTGGCTACGGCACTGCCTAAACGTCTACCCAAGTCCAACCAATTTGAAATTCAAATGCATAGCACCTGCACAACAACAAAATGGCTGATGTTCATAGTTTCTATATGGCCGATCACAAAATTATCTCAGTCCGGAAGTCCGTGCAAAAAACCGGATTTTCTTGCCCTGCCACACTGGCTATCCGAGCCTCCTTTGCCTTTTGTTAGAGGTGGCGGGCTTGCCGTGTTGCCAAGTTGATCTTTCGAGCAGCCGCCTTCGCCGAATCCTCCACCTCCACTGTCTACAGCAGCTTTCCGTACGGGTCCATGCGGCGACGGGGAAGAATGAGGGCAGGAATTCGGGTGAGAGCAGCGGGATCATAGAGGAGATGGAGAAATGGGGGGTTTGGCACGGAAACAGTGCGGCCAGATCCAAATGCACGACTCCGGCCCCCTCAGTTTTAGGTGGGACGGGGGTGTCGGAGTCCTACATGGCTGGTGTCCGGACTCTCACAAAGCTCCCCTGGTTTGCATCCGGTTTGCGGGGAAACAGACACCCGGACCAATCCGTGGACAAATACAAGACACCGTTGAATGGCTTGCAGCGTCCAAACAGTTCGGTCTGAATGCTTGTGGGAGGTTTGCCGGTCGGCACGGGGGATGCCCTTATATTCATCAAGAAGTGTAATTTTATATTATATTTATTAAGTATTTTAGATGTCGGTAGTTTATTATATAAACGTAAAGAAACATAGATATGTCCAACACTCTTTTTAAAATGTAGTACTCCACACACCAATACGTTCGGAAAGGGATAAACATCCTCACACCATTGTCCCACATCCGGTCAAAGATAACCTCTCGACAAGTATTTTCATTCAGATTGCCGAGACCAACCAATAAAGGTCAGCACCATAGCAAATAGACAACGGTTCAACAAGATAACAACGCAACTACTTTTTCAATTTTACGAGGGTGTAACAACTCAAGTTTATCGTTGCTAGCTGAGCCCGACCAATAAAGACCGGGATAAGAGTTTTCACCCCATATCTGAATTGGTGTTTCGTTCAGCATCGTGATCACGTCACCGTTGGTTCGACGGTTGGCAGCCACGCAGGTGATGAAATTTGAAGCTTTACGCTGTATGCAGTGCGAGTTGTGGCTGAGCTGAGTGAGTGGCCTCAGTGACAGTGGGCTGATAGGTACGAGTCAAGCAAAAGTGCCACATCACCCCACCTCTCCATCACACCACAGCGATCTGGAATACGATTGGACCGGCCGCTAGCCTGGCTACTACCCTTGCAAGTCTACGACGCGTACAGATACAGCCGACTGTGCTGCTGTTGCACCCGTGGTCCCTGTCGGAACGCAACGAACGAACGAACCTGAATAATTCTTTCCTCGCCCCACTAGCCACACTGTACTCCAACAAGGGCCCACTCGCCAGGTCACGCTGCCCCCGGGACCGTACGTCTGCAACGGACACCGACGGCAACGGGTCTGCCATGGCCAAGTAATTGCCAGCCACGTTTTTTGATATCGAACGGTGAAAGGAAAATCATCATCCTACGGATAACTTACCACTTTTGGTGTACGTGTGTTATCTCTCACACGTGTCATCCATCCATGCATGCATGCACGTGCCATCTTTCACTCGCTCTCGCGGTTAAATGAAACGCATGCATGCAGTAGCAGATGGCCACAGTGCGTGCAGCTCAAACCGTGGGGCCGCAGGGGATCTCACTCACTCATCGGTGACTGTGAGGTCAAAGCACGGAGCCCACACGGACGTCACACGAGGGTAAGGACAATGAGAGCATTAAATGGGCTGGGTTTGGCCGGTCGACCGGGCCGGGCCGACAGGACGGGCCCGCGCCACAGTGCGTGGGCACTCACTGGACTGACTGAGCAGACCCCGGTCCGTCTGATCTACGTAACGCATCCGTGTTGAATATTCTTCTTCCGTTCCGTGGGAGCTGTACGAAGGAGGAGGCAGTGCTGTGACACCAACGTGCCCGACCCGTACGGGGTCGACCGGGACGCCTCAACAACCTTTCTCCATTACGCAAAAAGGAAATTCTCCATTCCCCGAGTCGTCCGGATTCAGTTTTTAGATTTAGCATTGATTGTCATATTTTTCTAGATTTATTCAGGCGTTTCGGTGCTGTGTGTTTGGTGGCAGAAGACGTTTTCATCGACTATGAAGATATCTATAATGACTTTGTCAATCTCAAGATGATGTGCCGGCTCAGTTACTTGAAGGTCTTCAGATATGCTTTCGTAGTCGGCGGGAACGTCTCCTCACACTGAATACATATCATCGAAAAACCTGAAATAAATCAAGAAAAATGCAACCACCACTGCCAAATAAAAGACTTGAACTATGTTGAGTTGGTTCCACCACAAGGTATCTAACCATCTGAGATACGCTCAGTTTCCAATACACACTCATATTCAACCATGTGAATGCATGCATGAACATCTTACACTTCGAAGCATCCCGACGGATCGCAGCAGATCTTGAGATTGGCGAATTAATCATAAACACCACCTAGTTGATGGACGAGTCATACAATATCACCAAAATTAAACCAGTTATCGATCTATTTGGAACTTCAAAATCAATCCAGTGTGCGCTGGAACGTGTCGGAGAAACCAGCGACATGCCACACCCAGCAAGACAAGTAATTTGCGTGACCCGACCTACCTGAATTAGAAGTAACCTTTGTTTCTTGCAGTACTATAATTTGCAAAGGAAATGAAGGGCATGGGAAGATGACACACGAAAGCAACAGCGTCCATATCGGTTTGATTGTCTCAGTAGGGAAGAGCATCTCTAGCCATTCTTCTAAAAAACAGAGAAGTGAACGGCAGATTAAAGTTACTCGACTAACATTTTATTCATCTATAGGTCGCCGGACCAAGCCGATCACCTAAACTGAGTAGAGTAAAATTTTACTCCTTTATAGGTGGCCGGATCTATAGTGTCAAATCTAATACTTGAACTTTATTGAGTTGGTTTCACCACAAAAAATTTAACCATTTGAGCTACACTCAGTTTACAATACATACGCACATTCAACCATGTGAAATGCATGGACCGACATCTTAAACTTAGGAGCATCTCGACAGATTGCCCCAACAGATAGTGAGATTGACGAATTAATGATAGACACCACCTAGCCGATGGACGAGCCATACAATATCATCAAAAAGTCCAAAGATAATGTGAACTCCCGTGTGCCAAGTCTAAGACTTAAATCCTGTGGGTTGGTTCACGGTCACAAAGCTAAGCATCTAAGGTATGATTTGTTCATGACTTCTCGTCATGCCAAGTTTTTTTTCCCTTGGTCATGCCAAGTTGACTCCCGGAAACAAACATCCGATTACTTATGTGCCCTGCCGCTGTCATGCATTGCATGCATGCATGGTCACGTTAGTTGATTCCCAAATTAATTATGTGGCTTGCACCATCCATCACAACCCACATTCTCACAAGATCCCAACGTACCATCCATACACTGCCCAGTGCCCTGCTCCACACGTACACCACGGTTCCATCCATCACTTTCTCCACGCACGCACACACGCACGGCTAGCTATCTGTTCCAGCTTGGCGCTTGAGCTACTACCACACCAGGCAGCAGCCTGTGCCGGAGAAAACGGCGACATACCGAACCCAGAGAGACAAGGAATTGCCAGCCAGGCCCCGGCCAAAGCTTATCCGCGAAAGGCTCACTCAAAACCTTCTTAATTTGCCAAGGAAATAGACTGATAGAGAAGATGACACGTGAAAGCAACATCCCCGGTACCACTAGCTCCTGGGTCTATTGATTTTCACCCGCTGCGCACTACTACCTATCGAGTGCCCGCAAAAGAAAAAAGAGTGTAAGAGCAAGCCGGGCACTCGAAATCTCGCTTGCTAAAATTCGCCAACATATAGTATTTCTGCAAGTTGAAACATGTCTATAAAAAATCAGTTTGTCTAATTCACATCTAGATGTTTTTTAAGAATGTCACATCTAAGCTCTCACAAATATATAATACGGCAACAAGAAACAAAAAAAAACTAGAACAAAAAATAGACCACAAACAGAGTGGACACATAAAAAAAAACTAAAATAGTACTCCCTCCGTTGCTAAGGCTTTTTAGAGATTTCAATGCGGATTACATACGGAGCAAAATAAGTGAATATACACTTTAAAATACGTCTATATATGTCCGTACGTAGTTCATATTGAAATCTCTAAAAAGTCTTATATTTAGAAACGGAGAGACTAATTATGTGCGATTCTTTCAATTTTTTGAGCTTTACACCTCTCTTTGGTCTTTGCAGTGCCGACACTCACCCTCGTGACCACCTAGTCGTTCTTGTTTCTCTCGATCTTTGTTGCTTGTAGCACCCCATTTTCCATCCGCCTCTTTGGCAGTCCAGCGCCTTTCATACTCAACCTCGCCTAGACTGGCCGCGCGTCCATCTCTCTTTCATCGACAACGGGGGCGAATCAGCTGCACGATGGTGACGCGAAACAACATAAACGCACCTTCGCGGCGCAGCACGACATCGACAGTTTGGATGAAGAGCCACCCGACTCTAGTCGTGTCGCGAGGGACGATTTCCACGAGTTTCTATTTCGATAAGAAAGATGTCGGAGTGGGTGGAAATTTACCATTTTTAGTCCCTAAATATCAATAGCGATTGAGCATTGCCAGGAAACCGTTAGACTTGGTTGCTCTAAGTAAAAGGGAAATTCGCAACTCCCTAAGCGTCAGCATGCCATTAAGCCATAGAACAACAATTAAGTTTGAAATTGCCGCAAAAAAAAACAATTATGTTTGAAAATAACCATATATTTGACAAGAAAAAAATTGCATACAAGGAGAGCTATTTTTGTAACTCCAAGGATTTACGGGCGAAATTAAATCTGTGAGTCCTATTGGATTCAACCCCAAAAACCCTAAGGATTACAATCCTTGTGAATTCCTATGAAAGCCAATTAAAGCAAAAGGACCCTTCATGTGGATTAGAGATCCTACAGGGTTTCTCAAAAAATCACGTGAGCTGTATTTCCTTTTTCGAAGAACAAAATCATGTGCGCTGCAGGACGTAGAATGGGTTGTGTCGAGCCGGGCTGGGTCGGGTCCAGTCGACAGTCGGCACCGGCCCCGGTCTTGTTCACGAAAATTCCTGAGGTGTAGTGCTGTGGTGTGTATAGGGAGGACTAGGAGGCAGTGGACCGAGCCGACGGGGTGGCTGGGCCCGCCTCGTACGGGCCGATGCGGACGCCTCAACGACCGCCACTGTGTCTATCCTCTCCATATTCACGAGATAAAACCAAAACATTGCTCTCAAAAGTCACGGCATGGAATTGTATAGTAATTATCTCAGGAAAATCGCCATAGTTATTTTATACTAGTAAGTACAGTATATATTTTCCTTGCACTTTTGGGCTCTAAATTCCACCTGTGTCTTCACGCGAGGACCGGACGCGTCGACCTGCCATCCGTGCAGCCGGCCATCACGTACTCTACTCGCGTCACCACCCCGGACGGAACTCATTCCGTGATTCATCAGGCGCTCCTCGATCCACCGCACGGTTGGACCTATCCATTCCATCCGTCCGTCGCTTTCTCCACGCACACACTCCCCTCCACTCCGTCTATGTGTGGCCTAGCTACGCTATCGATCTGCTTAGAGTTTCAAAATCAAGCCAGCGTGCGCGGGAACGTGCCGGAGAAACCAGCGACATGCTAGACCCAGCAAGACAAGCAATTTGCGTGGCCCGACCTACCTGAATTAGAAGTAACCATTGTTTCTTCTAGTACTATAATTTGCAAAAGAAATGAAGGAAACGGGAAGATGACACACGAAAGCAACATATGTCGGCTGCTCCTCCATCCGTGTTCCTCATCCGATTAGATCGTTTGAGTAAGTAACAACTCTCCTGCAACTGGCAAGAGTTATAACAAGAATGGAGTTACGCGGCTAACTGATACTCCCTCCGTTCGGAATTACTTGTCTTGGAAATGAATGTATCTAGAACTAAAATACGTCTAGATACATCCATTTCTACGACAAGTAATTCCAAACGAAGTGACCTTGTTACCCCACCGACCACCAAGAGGATAGATAGGCGAAAAAGACCACACAAAAAAAGCAAGACCAAACCACCGCTGACCTGGGTGCCATTGTGTGCAGGCCTTCAAAAACCCTTTCATATGTTTGTAGCTTTCGATACCGCAACACCAGCACAACCAGGGGCATTGCCTCGGCATCGACATACAACCACAACACGTCTTGTGCTAAGACGATTCCTTTACTCGAGAGGTTTTCCTGTTTCGAGATACTTTTTGCTCCAAGACTGGCACACCCTGATCATTTCCTCGGCATACGCATAAAACCAGTCACGCCACGGAAATCCGCCATACGCGACCCTACGGTATTATAGAGTTTTGTCTAGAAACTCCTTATGTTAAGATGATTGTTTCAGTTGAAAGGTTTTTCTTTTCTTTCTAGAGTGTTCTGACCCTAAGACACAGCGCAAAGACTGACACATTCTAAGGCATTACCTAGACATCTGAATATAACCGCCAGTCCCCACAAATCCGCCATGTATAACCCTACTGTTTTATGGAGATTGTCCAGAAATGTCTTAACGCTAGGATGATCCCTATATTTGAACGCCTTTTTTCCCTTTTCGAGAATTTTTACTCCAAGACACGTCATGACCAGCACACCAGGGGCATTGCCTCAGCATCCGCATATAACCATCGTACCCTACAAATCCTCCATACGCCACCCTATGGTTATATAGGGATTGTCCACAAACTGCTCATGCCATGATGACCCCTTGACTTCAAGGGTGTCCCTTTTTGTGAGAATCTTTACTCCAAGAGACATAATGATCGGCACACCCACGGGCATCTCCTCGGCATCCGCATATAACTACCACGCCCCGCAAATCTGTCATACACCACTCTACAACTTCACAGAGATTGCTGAGAAACGTGTCATGCTAAGATGATTCCGTCACTTGAAAGATATCCCCATTTAATTGAACTCTTACTCCAAGAAACGCCAAAACCGGCACACCCAGGAACTGCCACGACATCCGGATGTTGGAAATATGCCCTAGAGGCAATAATAAAATGGTTATTATTATATTTCCTTGTTCATGATAATTGTCTATTGTTCATGCTATAATTGTGTTATCCGGAAATCGTAATACATGTGTGAACACATAGACCATAACATGTCCCTAGTGAGCCTCTAGTTGACTAGCTCGTTGATCAATAGATGGTTACGGTTTCCTGACCATGGACATTGGATGTCATTGATAACGGGATCACATCGTTAGGAGAATGATGTGATGGACAAGACCCAATCCTAAGCATAGCACTAGATCGTGTAGTTCGTTTGCTAAAGCTTTTCTAATGTCAAGTATCATTTCCTTAGACCATGAGATCGTGCAACTCCCGGATACCGTAGGAATGCTTTGGGTGTACCAAACGTCACAACGTAACTGGGTGGCTATAAAGGTGCACTACATGTATCTCCGAAAGTGTCTGTTGGGTTGGCTCGGATCGAGACTGGGATTTGTCACTCCGTATGACGGAGAGGTATCTCTGGGCCCACTCGGTAATGCATCATCATAATGAGCTCAATGTGACTAGTAGTTAGTCACGGGATCATGCATTACGGAACGAGTAAAGTGACTTGCCGGTAACGAGATTGAAATGAGGTATTAGGATACCGACGATCGAATCTCGGGCAAGTAACGTACCGATTGACAAAGGGAATTGTATACGGGATTGCTTGAATCCTCGACATCGTGGTTCATCCGATGAGATCATCATGGAACATGTGGGAGCCAACATGGGTATCCAGATCCCGCTGTTGGTTATTGTCTAGAGAGGTGTCTCGGTCATGTCTGCATGATTCCCGAACCCGTAGGGTCTACACACTTAAGGTTTGATGACGCTAGGGTTATAAGGAAGGTTTGTATGTGATTACCGAATGTTGTTCGGAGTCCCGGATGTCACGAGGAGTTCCGGAATGGTCCGGAGACGAAGATTTATATATGGGAAGTCCTTATTCGGTCGCCGGAAGTGTTCGGCGGTATATCGGTATTGTACCGGGACCACCGAAAGGGTTCCGGGGGTCCACCGGGAGGGTCCACCTTCCCCGGAGGGCCCTATGGGCTGAATATAGAGGGGAACTAGCCCCTAGGTGGGCTGGGCGCCAAACCCCCCTAGGGCCCATGCACCTAGGGTTTGGGGAAACCCTGGAGGGGGCGCCCCCCATGGCTTGAGGGGCAAGCCTCCCCCTTGGCCGCCCCCCCCCTCTAGATCCATCTGGAGGGGGCCGGCCCCCTCTCCCTTGCCCCTATAAATAAAAGGGGGTGGGAGGGCTGCAACGAAGACATCCAAGGCGCAGCCCCTCCCCTCCCCAACACCTCTCCTCCTCCGCGTGTGCTTGGTGAAGCCCTGCCGGAGAACTGTCACTCCACCACCACCACGCCGTCGTGCTGCTGTTGGAGCCTTCTTCCTCAACCTCTCCCTCCTCCTTGCTGGATCAAGGCGCGGGAGACGTCACCGGGCTGCACGTGTGTTGAACGCGGAGGCACCGTTGTTCGGTGCTTGGATCGGATTCTGCCGCGATCTGAATCGCTACGTGTACGACTCCCTCATCCGCGTTCTTGCAACGCTTCCGCATCGCGATCTTCAAAGGTATGAAGATGCACTCCCCTCTCGTTGCTAGTAAACTCCATAGATTGATCTTGGTGATGCGTAGAAATTTTTTAATTTCTGCAACAATCCCCAACAGTGGCATCATGAGCTAGGTCTATGCGTAGTTTCTATGCACGAGTAGAACACAAGTTGTTGTGGGCGTCGATCTTGTCAATTTACTTGTTGTTACTAGTCTTATCTTGATTCGGCGGCATCGTGGGATGAAGCGGCCCGGACCGACCTTACACGTACGCTTACGTGAGACAGGTTCCACCGACTGACATGCACTAGTTGCATAAGGTGGCTAGCGGGTGTCTCTCTCTCCCACTTTAGTCGGATCGGATTCAATGAAAAGGGTCCTTATGAAGGGTAAATAGAAATTGGCATATCACGTTGTGGTTTTGGCGCAGGTAAGAAACGTTCTTGCTAGAAACCTATAGCAGCCACGTAAAAGTTTGCAACAACAATTAGAGGATGTCTAACTTGTTTTTGCAGCATGTGTCATGTGATGTGATATGGCCAGAAGAATGTGATGAATGATATATGTGATGTATGAGATTGATCATGTTCTTATAATAGGAATCACGACTTGCATGTCGATGAGTATGACAACCGGCAGGAGCCATAGGAGTTGTCTTAATCTATTTATGACCTGTGTGTCAACTGGAACGTCATGTAATTACTTTACTTTACTGCTAACAGTTTGCCATAGTAGTAGAAGTAATAGTTGCGAGACAACTTCATGAAGACACGATGATGGAGATCATGGTGTCATGCCGGTGACGATGATGATCATGGCGCCCCGAAGATGGAGATCAAAAGGAGCAAAATGATATTGGCCATATCATGTCACTATTTGATTGCATGTGATGTTTATCATGTTTTACATCTTATTTGCTTATAACGACGGTAGCATAAATAAGATGATCCCTCGCTAAAATTTCAAGAAAGTGTTCCCCCTAACTGTGTACCGTTGCGAAGGTTCGTTGTTCCGAAGCACCACGTGATGATCGGGTGTGATAGGTTCTAACGTTCGCATACAACGGGTGTAAGCCAGATTTACACACGCAATACACTTAGGTTGACTTGATGAGCCTAGCATGTACAGACATGGCCTCGGAACACAAGAGATCGAAAGGTCGAGCATGAGTCGTATAGCAGATACGATCAACATGAAGATGTTCACCGATGATGACTAGTCCGTCTCACGTGATGATCGGACACGCCCTAGTTGACTCGGATCATGTATCACTTAGATGACTAGAGGGATGTCTGTCTGAGTGGGAGTTCATTTATAATTTTATTAGATGAACTTAATTATCATGAACTTAGTCTAAAATCTTTACAATATGCCTTGTAGATCAAATGGCCCACGCTAATGTCAACCTCAACTTCAATGCGTTCCTAGAGAAAACCAAGCTGAAAGACAATGGTAGCAACTATACGGACTGGGTCCGGAACTTGAGGATCATCCTCATAGCTGCGAAGAAAGCATATGTCCTTGAAGCACCGCTAGGTAAAGCACCCGTCCCAGCAAACCAAGACGTTATGAACGCCTGGCAAACACGTGTTGATGATTACTCCCTGGTTCAGTGCGGCATGCTTTACAGCTTAGAACCGGGGCTCCAAAAGCGTTTCGAGCAGCATGGAGCATATGATATGTTCCAAGAGCTCAAAATGGTTTTCCAAGCTCATGCCCGGGTCGAGAGATATGAAGTCTCCGACAAGTTCTATAGTTGTAACATGGAGGAGAATAGTTCCGTCAGCGAACACATACTCAAAATGTCTGGGTTGCACAACCGATTGTCTCAGTTGGGAGTTAATCTCCCGGATGACGCGGTCGTTGACAGAATCCTTCAGTCGCTCCCACCTAGCTACAAGAGCTTTGTGATGAACTTCAATATGCAGGGGATGGAAAAGACCATTCCTGAGGTATATTCAATGCTGAAATCAGCGGAGGTGGAGATCAAAAAGGAACATCAAGTGTTGATGGTGAATAAAACCACTAAGTTCAAGAAAGGCAAGGGTAAGAAGAACTTCAAGAAAGACCGCAAGGGAGTTGCCGCACCCGGTAAGCAAGCTGCCGGGAAGAAGACAAAGAATGGACCCAAGCCTGAGACTGAGTGCTTTTATTGCAAGGGAAACGGTCACTGGAAGCGGAACTGCCCCAAGTACTTAGCGGATAAGAAGGCCCGCAATACCAAAGGTATATGTGATATACATGTTATTGATGTGTACCTAACCAGCGCTCGTAATAGCTCCTGCGTATTTGATACCGGTGCGGTTGCTCATATTTGTAACTCAAAGCAGGAGCTGCGGAATAAGCGGAGACTGGCAAAGGACAAGGTGACGATGCGCGTCGGGAATGGTTCCAAGGTCGATGTGATCGCCGTCGGCACGCTACCTCTACATTTACCTACGGGATTAGTTTTAAACCTCAATAATTGTTATTTAGTGCCAGCTTTGAGCATGAACATTGTATCTGGATCTCGTTTAGTGCGAGATGGCTACTCATTTAAATCCGAGAATAATGGTTGTTCTATTTATATGAGAGATATGTTTTATGGTCATGCCCCGCTGGTCAATGGTTTATTCTTAATGAATCTCGAACGTGATGTTACACATATTCATAGTGTGAATGCCAAGAAATGTAAGGTTGATAATGATAGTCCCACATACTTGTGGCACTGCCGCCTTGGTCACATTGGTGTCAAACGCATGAAGAAACTCCATGCAGATGGACTTTTGGAGTCTCTTGATTATGAATCATTTGACACGTGCGAACCATGCCTCATGGGCAAAATGACCAAGAATCCGTTCTCCGGAACAATGGAGCGAGCAACCAACTTATTGGAAACCATACATACTGATGTGTGCGGTCCAATGAGCGTTGAGGCTCGCGGTGGCTATCGTTATGTTCTCACCCTCACTGATGACTTGAGTAGATATGGGTATGTCTACTTAATGAAACACAAGTCTGAGACCTTTGAAAAGTTCAAGGAATTTTAGAGTGAGGTTGAGAATCAACGTGACAGGAAAATAAAGTTCTTACGATCAGATCGTGGAGGGAAATATTTGAGTCACGAATTTGGCACACACTTAAGGAAATGTGGAATTGTTTCACAACTCATGCCGCCTGGAACACCTCAGCGTAATGGTGTGTCCGAACGTTGTAACCGCACTCTATTGGATATGGTGCGATCTATGATGTCTCTTACCGATCTACCGCTATCATTCTGGGGTTATGCTTTAGAGACTGCCGCATTCACTTTAAATAGGGCTCCGTCGAAATCCGTTGAGACGACACCGTATGAATTATGGTTTGGAAAGAAACCTAAGCTGTCGTTTCTTAAAGTTTGGGGATGCGATGCTTATGTCAAGAAACTTCAACCTGAAAAGCTCGAACCCAAGTCGGAAAAATGCGTCTTCATAGGATACCCTAAGAAAACCATTGGGTATACCTTCTACCTCAGATCCGAAGGCAAGATCTTCGTTGCCAAGAACGGGTCCTTTCTGGAGAAAGAGTTTCTCTCGAAAGAAGTAAGTGGGAGGAGAGTGGAACTTGATGAGATGACCCCTCTCGAACCAGAAAGTAGCGCAGCACAAGAAAATGTTTCTGTGGTGCCTGCACCGACTAGAGAGGAAGTTAATGATGACGATCATGATCAAGTTACCACTGAACTTCTTAGGTCCACAAGGACACGTTCCGCACCAGAGTGGTACGGCAACCCTGTCATGGAAATCATGTTATTGGACAATGGTGAACCTTCGAACTATGAAGAAGCAATGGCGGGCCCAGATTCCAACAAATGGCTTGAAGCCATGCAATCCGAGATAGGATCCATGTATGAAAACAAAGTATGGACTTTGACAGACTTGCCCGATGATCGGCGAGCGATAGAAAATAAATGGATCTTTAAGAAGAAGACGGACGCGGATGGAAATGTTACCATCTATAAAGCTCGACTTGTCGCTAAGGGTTATCGACAAGTTCAAGGACTTGACTACGATGAGACCTTCTCACCCGTAGCGAAGCTGAAGTCCGTCCGAATCATGTTAGCAATTGCCGCATTCTACGATTATGAGATATGGCAAATGGACGTCAAAACGGCATTCCTTAACGGCTTCCTTATGGAAGAATTGTATATGATGCAGCCGGAAGGTTTTGTCGATCCTGAGAATGCTGACAAGGTATGCAAGCTCCAGTGCTCAATCTATGGGCTGGTGCAGGCATCTCGGAGTTGGAACATTCGCTTTGATGAGATGATCAAAGCGTTTGGGTTTACACAGACTTATGGAGAATCCTGTGTTTACAAAAAAGTGAGTGGGAGCTCTGTAGCATTTCTCATATTATATGTGGATGACATACTATTGATGGGAAATGATATAGAATTCTTGGAAAGCATAAAGGCCTACTTGAATAAGTGTTTTTCAATGAAGGACCTTGGAGAAGCTGCTTACATATTAGGCATCAAGATCTATAGAGATAGATCGAGACGCCTCATAGGTCTTTCACAAAGCACATACCTTGATAAGATATTGAAGAAGTTCAATATGGACCAGTCCAAGAAGGGGTTCTTGCCTGTATTGCAAGGTGTGAGATTGAGCACGGCTCAATGCCCGACCACGGCAGAAGATAAAGAAAAGATGAGTGTCATCCCCTATGCCTTGGCCATAGGGTCTATTATGTATGCCATGTTGTGTACCAGACCTGATGTAAACCTTGCCGTAAGTTTGGTAGGAAGGTACCAAAGTAATCCCGGCATGGAACACTGGACAGCGGTCAAGAACATCCTGAAGTACCTAAAAAGGACTAAGGATATGTTTCTCGTTTATGGAGGTGACGAAGAGCTCGTCGTAAAGGGTTACGTCGATGCTAGCTTCGACACAGATCTGGATGACTCTAAGTCACAAACCGGATACGTGTATATTTTGAATGGTGGGGCAGTCAGCTGGTGCAGTTGCAAGCAAAGCGTCGTGGCGGGATCTACATGTGAAGCAGAGTACATGGCAGCCTCGGAGGCAGCACATGAAACAATCTGGATGAAGGAGTTCATTGCCGACCTAGGAGTTATTCCCAATGCATCGGGGCCGATGACTCTCTTCTGTGACAACACTGGAGCTATTGCCCTTGCCAAGGACCCCAGGTTTCACAAGAAGACCAGGCACATCAAGCGTCGCTTCAACTCCATTCGTGAAAATGTTCAAAATGGAGACATAGATATTTCTAAAGTGCATACGCATTTGAATGTCGCAGATCCGTTGACTAAACCTCTTTCACGAGCGAAACATGATCAACACCAGAACTCTATGGGTGTACGATTCATCACAATGTAACTAGATTATTGACTCTAGTGCAAGTGGGAGACTGTTGAAAATATGCCCTAGAGGCAATAATAAAATGGTTATTATTATATTTCCTTGTTCATGATAATTGTCTATTGTTCATGCTATAATTGTGTTATCCGAAAATTGTAATACATGTGTGAACACATAGACCATAACATGTCCCTAGTGAGCCTCTAGTTGACTAGCTCGTTGATCAATAGATGGTTACGGTTTCCTGACCATGGACATTGGATGTCACTGATAACGGGATCACATCATTAGGAGAATGATGTGATGGACAAGACCCAATCCTAAGCATAGCACTAGATCGTGTAGTTCGTTTGCTAAAGCTTTTCTAATGTCAAGTATCATTTCCTTAGACCATGAGATCGTGCAACTCCCGGATAGCGTAGGAATGCTTTGGGTGTACCAAACGTCACAACGTAACTGCGTGGCTATAAAGGTGCACTACAGGTATCTCCGAAAGTGTCTGTTGGGTTGGCTCGGATCGAGATTGGGATTTGTCACTCTGTATGACGGAGAGGTATCTCTAGGCCCACTCGGTAATGCATCATCATAATGAGCTCAATGTGACTAAGTAGTTAGTCACGGGATCATGCATTACGGAACGAGTAAAGTGACTTCCGGTAACGAGATTGAAACGAGGTATTGGGATACCGACGATCGAATCTCGGGCAAGTAACATACCGATTGACAAAGGGAATTGTATACGGGATTGCTTGAATCCTCGACATCGTGGTTCATCCGATGAGATCATCGTGGAACATGTGGGAGCCAACATGGGTATCCAGATCCCGCTGTTGGTTATTGGCTAGAGAGTCGTCTCGGTCATGTCTGCATGTCTCCCGAACCCGTAGGGTCTACACACTTCAGGTTCGATGACACTAGGGTTATAACGAAGGTTTGTATGTGATTACCGAATGTTGTTCGGAGTCCCGGATGAGATCCCGGACGTCACGAGGAGTTCCGGAATGGTCCGGAGACGAAGATTTTGTTGGGGAACGTAGCAGAAATTTAAAATTTTCTACGTATCACCAAGATCAATCTATGGAGTCATCTAGCAATGAGAGAGAGGGGAGTGCATCTACATACCCTTGTAGATCGCGCGCGGAAGCGTTCAAGAGAACGGGGTTGATGGAGTCGTACTCGTCGTGATCCAAATCACCGATGATCCTAGCGCCGAACGGACGACACCTCCGCGTTCAACACACGTACGGAGCGGGGACGTCTCCTCCTTCTTGATCCAGCAAGGGGGGAGGAGAATTTGTTGGAGATCCAGCAGCACGACGGCGTGGTGGTGGAAGTAGCGGGATCCCGGCAGGGCTTCGCCAAGCGCAAGCGGGGAGGAAGAGGTGTCACGGGAGGGAGGGAGGCGCCAGGTCTTGGGGTGCTGCTCCCATGCGCCTCCCCACTATATATAGGGGTGGAGGGGGCTGGTTTCTTGCCCTCCAAGTCCATTGGGGCGTTGGCAAAGGTGGGGGAAAGAAATCCCATCATTTCCCTTCCCCACCGATTGTTATCCCCCTTTTTTAGGGATCTTGATCTTATCCCTTCGGGATATGATCTTATTCCTTCTAAGGTGGGATCTTGGTGCGCCTTGACCAGGGGTGTGGGGCCTTGCCCCCACTACCCACGTTCATGTGGGTCCCCCCATGCAGGTGGGCCCCACTTCGGAACCTTCTAGAACCTTCCCGGTACAATACCGAAAAATCCAGAACATTTTCCGGTGGCCAAAATAAGACTTCCCATATATAAATCTTTACCTCCGGACCATTCCGGAACTCCTCGTGACGTCCGGGATCTCATCCGGGACTCCGAACAACTTTCGGTTAACCTCATACTAATATCTCTACAACTCTAGCGTCACCGAACCTTAAGTGTGTAGACCCTACGGGTTCGGGAGACATGCAGACATGACCGAGACGACTCTCCGGTCAATAACCAACAGCGGGATCTGGATACCCATGTTGGCTCCCACATGTTCCACGATGATCTCATCGGATGAACCACGATGTCGAGGATTCAATCAATCCCGTATACAATTCCCTTTGTCAATCGGTACGTTACTTGCCCGAGATTCGATCGTCGGTATCCCAATACCTTGTTCAATCTCGTTACCGGCAAGTCACTTTACTCGTACCGTAACGCATGATCCCGTGGCTAACTCCTTAGTCACATTGAGCTCATTATGATGATGCATTACTGAGTGGGCCCAGAGATACCTCTCCGTCATACGGAATGACAAATCCCAGTCTCGATTCGTGCCAATCCAACAGACACTTTCGGAGATACCTGTAGTGCACCTTTATAGCCACCCAATTACGTTGTGACGTTTGGTACACCCAAAGCATTCCTACGGTATCCGGGAGTTGCACAATCTCATGGTCTAAGGAAATGATACTTGACATTAGAAAAGCTCTGAGCAAACGAACTACACGATCTTGTGCTATGCTTAGGATTGGGTCTTGTCCATCACATCATTCTCCTAATGATGTGATCCCGTTATCAATGATATCCAATGTCCATGGTCAGGAAACCATAACCATCTATTGATCAACGAGCTAGTCAACTAGAGGCTTACTAGGGACATGTTGTGGTCTATGTATTCACACATGTATTACGGTTTCCAGTTAATACAATTATAGCATGAACAACAGACAATTATCATGAACAAGGAAATACAATAATAACCATTTTATTATTGCCTCTAGGGCATATTTCCAACAGTCTCCCACTTGCACTAGAGTCAATAATCTAGTTCACATCACCATGTGATTAACACTCAAAGTTCACATCGCCATGTGACTAATACCCAAGAGTTTACTAGAGTCAATAATCTAGTTCACATCACCATGTGATTAACACTCAATGAGTTCTAGGGTTTGATCATGTTATGCTTACGAGAGAGGTTTTAGTCAACGGGTCTGCAACATTCAGATCCGTGTGTGCATCTTGTAGATGCAGCTACGACGCGCTACTTGGAGCTATTCCAAATAACTGCTCTACTATACGAATCCGGTTCACTACTCAGAGTCATCCGGATTAGTGTCAAAGTTTGCATCGACGTAACCCTTTACGACGAACCCCCTTTCCACCTACATAATCGAGAAAAATCTTTAGTCCACTAGATACTAGGGATAAGTTCGACCGCTGTCATGTGATCCCTTCCTGGATCACTATTGTACCCCTTGACTAACTCATGGCAAGGCACACTTCAGGTGCGGTACACAGCATAGGATATTGTAGAGCCTACGTCTAAAGCATAGGGGACGACCTTCGTCCTTTCTCTTTCTTCTGCCGTGGTCAGGTCTTGAGTCTTACTCAATACTCACACCTTGTAACACAGCCAAGAACTCCTTCTTTGCTGATCTATTTTGAACTCCTTCAAAATCTTGTCACGGTATGTATTCATTTGAAAGTACTATTAAGCGTTTTTGATCTATCCTTATAGATCTTGATGCTCAATGTTCAAGTAGTTTAATCCAGGTTTTCCATTAAAAACACTTTTCAAATAACCCTGGATGCTTTCCAGAAATTCTACATCATTTCTGATCAACAATATGTTAACAACATATACTCATCAAAAATTCTATAGTGCTCCCACTCACTTCTTTGGAAATACAAGTTTCTCATGAACTTTGTATAAACCCAAAATCTTTGATCATCTTATCAAAGCGTTCATTCCAACTCCGAGATGCTTACTCCAATCCTTAGAAGGATGGCTGGAGCTTTGCATACTTGTTAGCATCTTTCAGGATTGACAAAACCTTCTGGTTGTATCACATACAACCTTTTCTCAAGAAAATCGTCGAGGAAACAATGTTTTGACATCCTATCTGCAAGATTTCATAAATAACGCAGTAACTGCTAATATAATTCTAACAGACTCTTAGCATCGCTATGAGTGAGAAAGTCTCATCGCAGTCAACTCCTTGAACTTGCCGGAAAACATCTTAACGACAAGTCGAGCTTTCTTAATGGTGACACTTACCATCATTGTCTGTCTTCCCTTTAAAATCCATCTGTACCCAACAGCCTTACGACCATCAAGTAGTTCTTTCAAAGTCTATACTTTGTTTTCATACATGGATCCTCTCGGATTTTATGGCCTCGAGCCATTCGTCGGAATCCGGGCCCACCATCGCTTCTCCATAGCTCGTAGGTTCATTGTTGTCTAGCAACATGACTTCCAAGACAGGATTACGTACCACTCTAAAGTAGTACGCATCCTTGTCGTCCTATGAGGTTTGGTAGTGACTTGATTTGAAGTTTCATGATCACTATCATAAGCTTCCACTTCAATTGGTGTAGGTGCCACAGGAACAACTTCCTGTGCCCTGCTACACATTAGTACAAGTGAGGGTTCAATGACCTCATCAAGTCTCCACCATCCTCCCACTCAATTCTTTCGAGAGAAACTTTTTCTCGAGAAAGGACCCGTTTCTAGAAACAATCACTTTTGCTTCCAGATCTGAAATAGGAGGTATACCCAACTGTTTTGGGTATTCTATGAAGATGCATTTATCCGCTTTGCGTTCGAGCTTATCAGCCTGAAACTTTTTCACATAAGCGTCGCAACCCCAAACTTTTAAGAAATGACAGCTTAGGTTTCTCTAAACCATAGTTCATACGGTGTCGTCTCAACGGAATTGCGTGGTGCCCTATTTAAAGTGAATGCGGTTGTCTCTAATGCCTAACCCATAAACGATAGTTATAATTCGATAAGAGACATCATGGTATGCACCATATCCAATAGGGTGCAGTTATGATGTTCGGACACACCATCACAATATGGTGTTCCAGGCGGTATTAGTCGTGAAACAATTTCCACAATTTCTTAATTGTGTGCCAAACTCGTAACTCAGATATTCATCTCTATGATCATATCACAGACATTTTATCCTCTTGTCACGACGATCTTCAACTTCAGTCTGAAATTACTTGAACCTTTCAATAATTCAGACTTGTGTTTCATCAAGTAAATATTCTCAGCATCTACTCAAATCATCTGTGAAGTAAGAACATAACGATATCCAATGCGTGCCTCAGCACTCATTGGACTGCACACATAAATTGTATTACTTCCAACAAGTTGCTCTCTTGTTCCATCTTACTGAAAACGAGGCCTTTCAGTCATCTTGCCCATGTGGTATGATTTGCATGTCTCAAGTGATTCAAAATCAAGTGAGTCCAAATGATCCATCTGTATGGACTTTCTTCATGCATATATACTAATAGACATGGTTCGCATGTCTCAATCTTTTAAAAAATGAGTGAGTCCAAAGATCCATCAACATGGAGCTTCTTCATGTGTTTTATACCAATATGACTCAAGTGGCAGTGCCACAAGTATGTGGTACTATCATTACTATCTTATATCTTTTGGCATGAACATGTGTATCACTACGATCGAGATTCAATAAACCATTCATTTTAGGTGCAAGACCATTGAAGGTATTATTCAAATAGACAGAGTAACCATTATTCTCCTTTAATGAATAACCGTATTGCGATAAACATAATCCAATCATGTCTATGCTCAACGCAAACACCAAATAATAATTATTCAGGTTTAACCCCAATCTCGATGGTAGAGGGAGCATGCGATGCTTGATGACATCAACCTTGGAAACACTTCCAACACATATCGTCATCTCACCTTTAGCTAGTCTCCGTTTATTCCGCAGCTTTTATTTTGAGTTACTAACACTTAGCAACCGAACTTGTATCTAATACCCTGGTGCTACTAGGAGTACTAGTAAAGTACACATTAATATAATGTATATCCAATATACTTCTGTCGACCTTGCCAGCCTTCTCATCTACGAAGTATCTAGGGTAGTTCTGCTTAAGTGACCGTTCCCCTCATTTCAGAAGCACTTAGTCTCGGGTTTGGGTTCAACCTTGGGTTTCTTCACTAGAGCAGCATGATTTGCCGTTTCATGAAGTATCCCTTCTTGCCCTTGCCCTTCTAGAAACTAGTGGTTTTACTAACCATCAACAATTGATGCTCCTTCTTGATTTCTACTTTTGCGGTGTCAAACATCGCGAGTTGCTCAAGGATCATCATGTCTATCCCTGATATGTTATAGTTCATCACGAAGCTCTAATAGCTTGGTGGCAGTGACTATGGAGAACCATCACTATCTCATCTGGAAGATTAACTCCCACTCGATTCAAGTGATTGTAGTACTCAGACAATCTGAGCACATGCTCAACGATTGAGCTTTTCTTCCTTAGTTTGCAGGCTTAAGAAACTTGTCAGAGGTCTCATACCTCTTGACGTGGGCATTAGTCTGAAACCCCAATTTCAGTCTTTGGAACATCTCATATGTTCTGCGACATTTCAAAACCGTCTTTGGTGCCACAATTTTAAACTGTTAGCATCACACACTGAACTATCACGTAGTCATCAAAACGTGTATGTCAGATGTTTCGTAACATCTACAGACGATGCTCGAGGTTTAGCACACCGAGCGGTGCATTAAGGACATAAGCCTTCTGTGCAGCAATGAGGACAATCCTCAGTTTACGGACCCAGTCCGCATAATTGCTACTATCAACTTTCAACTAAATTTTCTCTAGGAACATATCTTAGTAGAACTAAAGCGTAAGCTACGACATTATTTGCAAAGACCTTTTGACTATGTTCATGATAATTAAGTTCATCTGATTATTTAATGAACTCCCACTTAGATAGACATCCCTCTAGTCATCTAAGTGATACATGATCCGAATCGACTAGGCCGTGTCCGATCATCACGTGAGACGGACTAGTCATCATCGGTGAACATCTCCATGTTGATCGTATCTACTATACGACTCATGTTCGACCTTTCGGTCTCTTGTGTTCCGAGGCCATGTCTGTACATGCTAGGCTCGTCAAGTCAACCTAAGTGTTTTGCTTGTGTTCCGATGCCATGTCTGTACATGCTAGGCTCGTCAACACCCGTTGTATGCGAACGTTAGAATCTATCACACCCGATCATCACGTGGTGCTTCGAAACAACGAACCTTCGCAACGGTGCACAGTTAGGGGGAACACATCTCTTGAAATTTTAGTGAGGGATCATCTTATTTATGCTACCGTCGTTCTAAGCAAATAAGATGTAAACATGACAAACATCACATGCAAATCATAAAGTGACATGATATGGCCAATATCATCTTGCGCCTTTTGATCTCCATCTTCGAGGCGCGGCATGATCACCTTCGTCACCAGCATGACACCATGATCTCCATCATCGTGTCTTCATGAAGTTGTCTCGCCAACTATTACTTCTACTACTATGGCTAACGGTTAGCAATAAAGTGAAGTAATTACATGGCGTTTTTCATTGACACGCAGGTTGTCATACTCATCGACATGCAAGCCGTGATTCCTATTACAAGAACATGATCAATCTCATACATCACATATATCATTCATCACATCCTTTTGGCCATATCACACCACATAGCATACCCTGCAAAAACAAGTTAGACGTCCTCTAATTGTTGTTGCATGTTTTACGTGGCTGCTATGGGTTTCTAGCAAGAACGTTTCTTACCTACGCAAAAGCCACAACGGTGATATGCCAATTGCTATTTACCCTTCATAAGGACCCTTTTCATCGGATCCGATCCGACTAAAGTGGGAGAGACAGACACCCGCTAGCCACCTTATGCATCAAGTGCATGTCAGTCGGTGGAACCTGTCTCACGTAAGAGTACGTGTAAGGTCGGTCCGGGCCGCTTCATCCCACAATGCCGCCGAATCAAGATAAGACTAGTAACGGTAAGCAAATTGAACAAATCGTCGCCCACAACTACTTTGTGTTCTACTCGTGCATAGAATCTACGCATAAACCTGGCTCATGATGCCACTGTTGGGGAACGTAGCAGAAATTTAAAATTTTCTACGTATCACCAAGATCAATCTATGGAGTCATCTAGCAATGAGAGAGAGGGGAGTGCATCTACATACCCTTGTAGATCGCGCGCGGAAGCGTTCAAGAGAACGGGGTTGATGGAGTCGTACTCGTCGTGATCCAAATCACCGATGATCCTAGCGCCGAACGGACGGCACCTCCGCGTTCAACACACGTACGGAGCGGGGACGTCTCCTCCTTCTTGATCCAGCAAGGGGGGAGGAGAATTTGTTGGAGATCCAGCAGCACGACGACATGGTGGTGGAAGTAGCGGGATCCCGGCAGGGCTTCGCCAAGCGCAAGCGGGGAGGAAGAGGTGTCACGGGAGGGAGGGAGGCGCCAGGTCTTGGGGTGCTGCTCCCATGCGCCTCCCCACTATATATAGGGGTGGAGGGGGCTGGTTTCTTGCCCTCCAAGTCCATTGGGGCGTTGGCAAAGGTGGGGGAAAGAAATCCCATCATTTCCCTTCCCCACCGATTGTTATCCCCCTTTTTTAGGGATCTTGATCTTATCCCTTCGGGATATGATCTTATTCCTTCTAAGGTGGGATCTTGGTGCGCCTTGACCAGGGGTGTGGGGCCTTGCCCCCACTACCCACGTTCATGTGGGTCCCCCCATGCAGGTGGGCCCCACTTCGGAACCTTCTAGAACCTTCCCGGTACAATACCGAAAAATCCCGAACATTTTTCGGTGGCCAAAATAGGACTTCCCATATATAAATCTTTACCTCCGGACCATTCCGGAACTCCTCGTGACGTCCGGGATCTCATCCGGGACTCCGAACAACTTTCGGTTAACCGCATACTAATATCTCTACAACTCTAGCGTCACCGAACCTTAAGTGTGTAGACCCTACGGGTTCGGGAGACATGCAGACATGACCGAGACGACTCTCCGGTCAATAACCAACAGCGGAATCTGAATACCCATGTTGGCTCCCACATGTTCCACGATGATCTCATCGGATGAACCACGATGTCGAGGATTCAATCAATCCCTTATACAATTCCCTTTGTCAATCGGTACGTTACTTGCCCGAGATTCGATCGTCGGTATCCCAATACCTTGTTCAATCTCGTTACCGGCAAGTCACTTTACTCGTACCGTAACGCATGATCCCGTGGCTAACTCCTTAGTCACATTGAGCTCATTATGATGATGCATTACTGAGTGGGCCCAGAGATACCTCTCCGTCATACGGAGTGACAAATACCAGTCTCGATTCGTGCCAACCCAACAGACACTTTCGGAGATACCTGTAGTGCACCTTTATAGCCACCCAGTTACGTTGTGACACGGTATCCGGGAGTTGCATAATCTCATGGTCTAAGGAAATGATACTTGACATTAGAAAAGCTCTAGCAAACGAACTACACGATCTTGTGCTATGCTTAGGATTGGGTCTTGTCCATCACATCATTCTCCTAATGATGTGATCCCGTTATCAATGATATCCAATGTCCATGGTCAGGAAACCATAACCATCTATTGATCAACGAGCTAGTCAACTAGAGGCTTACTAGGGACATGTTGTGGTCTATGTATTCACACATGTATTACGGTTTCCAGTTAATACAATTATAGCATGAACAACAGACAATTATAATGAACAAGGAAATACAATAATAACCATTTTATTATTGCCTCTAGGGCATATTTCCAACAGATTTATATATGGGAAGTCCTTATTCGGTCGCCGGAAGTGTTCGGGGGTATATCGGTATTGTACCGGGACCACCGAAAGGGTTCCGGGGGTCCACCGGGAGGGTCCACCTTCCCCGGAGGGCCCTATGGGCTGAATATAGAGGGGAACCAGCCCCTAGGTGGGCTGCGCGCCAGACCCCCCCTTGGCTTGGAGGGCAACCCTGGAGGGGGCGCCCCCCTTGGCTTGGGGGGCAAGCCTCCCCCTTGGCCGCCGCCCCCCCTCTAGATCCATCTGGAGGGGGCCGGCCCCCTCTCCCTTACCCCTATAAATAGAAGGGGGTGGGTGGGCTGCAACCAAGACATCCAAGGCGCAGCCCCTCCCCTCCCCAACACCTCTCCTCCTCCACGTGTGCTTGGCGAAGCCCTGCCGGAGAACTGTCACTCCACCACCACCACGCCGTCGTGCTGCTGTTGGAGCCTGCTTCCTCAACCTCTCCCTCCTCCTTGCTGGATCAAGGCGCGGGAGACGTCACCGGGCTGCGCGTGTGTTGAACGCGGATGCACCGTTTTTTGGTGCTTGGATCGGATTCTGCCGCGATCTGAATCGCTACGTGTACGACTCCCTCATCCGCGTTCTTGCAACGCTTCCGCATCGCGGTCTTCAAAGGTATGAAGATGCACTCCGCTCTCGTTGCTAGTAAACTCCATAGATTGATCTTGGTGATGCGTAGATTTTTTATTTATTTCTGCAATGTTCCCCAGCACCGGATACCGCCACACCTAAGGGACGCCAACACGACACGTGTGCGAATGACATAATACCCTAGAGCCAAGAAAGAACATGTTTAGGATGTGTAGCCTTTTCTTGTGATAAGATGAATTTTTATTTTTATTGAAACATTTTTATTTCTGTGGGAAATTATTTCACCACCATTTACTCTAGAATTTTTGACGGAATATTGACTCCAAGACACACCAAGACTGGCACATCCTAAGGCATTGCCTCCACATCCGAATATAACCACCACACCCCGCAATTACGCTATGTACAACCCTATGGTTTTATGGAGATTGTCAAGAAATGTCCTACGCTAAGATGATCTTTTCCCTTGAACGATTTTCCTTTTTGAGAGAATTTTTACTCCAAGAGACATCATTGCCGGCATATCCTAGGGCATTGCCTCGGCATCCGCAGGAAACCGCCGCAGCCCGCAAATCTGCCATAGTCCACCCTACGGTTTTATTGAGATTGTCGAGAAACGTCTTACGCTACGATGATCTCTTCACTTGAACGGTTTTCCTTTTTGAGAGAATTTTTACTCCAAGAGACATCATGACCGGCACATGTTGGGTAACGTAGTAGAAATTCAAAATTTTCTACGCATCACCAAGATCAATCTATGGAGTTTACTAGCAACGAGAGGGAAGGAGTGCATCTACATACCCTTGTAGATCGCGAGCGGAAGCGTTCAAGAGAACGGGGTTGATGGAGTCGTACTCGTCGTGATCCAAATCACCGATGATCCTAGCGCCGAACGGACGGCACCTCCGCGTTCAACACACGTACGGAGCAGCAACGTCTTCCCTTCTTGATCCAGCAAGGGGGGAGGAGAGGTTGATGGAGATCCAGCAGCACGACGGCGTGGTGGTGGAAGTAGCGGGATTCCAACAGGGCTTCGCCAAGCGCTGCGGGAGGAGGGAGATGTGTCACGGGAGGGAGAGGGAGGCGCCAGGGATTAGGTTTTGCTGCCCTCCCTTCCCCCCACTATATATAGGGCCAAGGGAGAGGGGGGGCGCAGCCTTGGCCCTTCCTCCAAGGAAGGGTGCGGCCAGGGAGGAGTCCATCCTCCCCAAGGCACCTCGGAGGTGCCTTCCCCCTTTAGGACTCTTCCTTTCCCTTATCTCCTGGCGCATGGGCCTCTTGGGGCTGGTGCCCTTGGCCCATATAGGCCAAGGCGCACACCCCTACAGCCCATGTGGCCCCCCGGGGCAGGTGGACCACCTTGGTGGACCCCCGGACCCCTTTCGGCACTCCCGGTACAATACCGATAAAGTGCGAAACTTTTCCGGCGACCAAAATAAGACTTCCCATATATAAATCTTTACCTCCGGACCATTTCGGAACTCCTCGTGACGTCCGGGATCTCATCCGGGACTCCGAACAACTTTCGGGTTACCGCATACTAATATCTCTACAACCCTAGCGTCACCGAACCTTAAGTGTGTAGACCCTACGGGTTCGGGAACCATGCAGACATGACCGAGACGTTCTCCGGCCAATAACCAACAGCGGGATCTGGATACCCATGTTGGCTCCCACATGTTCCACGATGATCTCATCGGATAAACCACGATGTCGGGGATTCAATCAATCTCGTATTCAATTCCCTTTGTCTATCGGTATGTTACTTGCCCGAGATTCGATCGTCGGTATCCCGATACCTTGTTCAATCTCGTTACCGGCAAGTCTCTTTACTCGTTCCGTAACTCACATCATCCCATGATCAACTCCTTGGTCACATTGTGCACATTATGATGATGTCCTACCGAGTGGGCCTAGAGATACCTCTCCGTTTACACGGAGTGACAAATCCCAGTCTCGATTCGTGCCAACCCAACAGACACTTTCGGAGATACCTGTAGCGCACCTTTATAGCCACCCAGTTACGTTGTGACGTTTGGTACACCCAAACATTCCTACGGTATCCGGGAGTTGCACAATCTCATGGTCTAAGGAAATGATACTTGACATTAGAAAAGCTCTGAGGAAACGAACTACACGATCTTGTGCTAGGCTTAGGATTGGGTCTCGTCCATCACATCATTCTCCTAATGATGTGATCCCGTTATCAACGACATCCAATGTCCATGGTCAGGAAACCGTCGTAACCATCTATTGATCAACGAGCTAGTCAACTAGAGGCTTACTAGGGACATGGCGTTGTCTATGTATCCACACATGTATCTGAGTTTCCTATCAATACAATTCTAGCATGGATAATAAACGATTATCATGAACAAGGAAATATAATAATAACCTATTTATTATTGCCTCTAGGGCATATTTCCAACAGTCTCCCACTTGCACTAGAGTCAATAATCTAGTTCACATCGCCATGTGATTAACACTCATAGGTCACATCACCATGTGACCAATACCCAAAGAGTTTACTAGAGTCAACAATCTAGTTCACATCACTATGTGATTAACACTCAATGAGTTCTGGTTTGATCATGTTATGCTTGTGAGAGAGGTTATTAGTCAACGGGTCTGAACCTTTCAGATCTGTGTGTGCTTTACGAATATCTATGTCATCTTGTGGATGCTACCACGCGCTACTTGGAGCCATTTCAAATAACTGCTCTACTATACGAATCCGGTTTACTACTTAGAGCCATCCGGATTAGTGTCAAAGTTCGCATCAATGTAACCCTTTACGACGAACTCCTTTTCACCTCCATAATCGAGAAAATTCCTTAGTCCACTAGATACTAAGGATAAGTTCGACCGCTGTCATGTGATCCATTCCCGGATCACTATTGTACCCCTTGACCAACTCATGGCAAGGCACACTTCATGTGCGGTACACAGCATAGCATACTGTAGAGCCTACGTCTAAAGCATAGGGGACGACCTTCGTCCTTTCTGTCTCTTCTGCTGTGGTCAGGTCTTGAGTCTTACTCAATACTCACACCTTGTAACACAGCCAAGAACTCCTTCTTTGCTGATCTATTTTGAACTCTTTCAAAATCATGTCAAGGTGTGCGTTCTTTGAAAGTATCATCAGGCGTCTTGATCTATCTCTATAGATCTTGATGCCCAATATGTAAGCAGCTTTATCCAGGTCTTCCTTTGAAAAACTCCTTTCAAACAACCCTTTATGCTTTCCAGAAATTCTACATCATTCCGGATCAACAATATGTCATTCACATATACTTATCAGAAATGTTGTAGCGCTCCCACTCACTTTATTGTAAATACAAGTTTCTAACAAACTTTGTATAAACCCAAAAACTTTGATCACTCCATCAAAGCGTATATTCTGACTCCGAGATGCTTGCTCTAGTCCATGGAAGGATCGCTGGAGCTAGCATACCTTTTAGCATCCTTAGGATCGACAAAACCTTTCTGATTGTATCACATACAACCTTTCCTTACGAAAACTGGTAAGGAAACTTGTTTTGACATCCATCTGCCAGATTTCATAAATGCAGCTAATGCTAATATGATTCCGACGGACTTAAGCATTGCTACGGATGAGAAAATCTCATCGTAGTCAACTCCTTGAACTTGTGAAAATTCTCTTTGCCACAAGTCGAGCTTCATAGACGGTAACATTACCGTCCATGTCCGTCTTCTTCTTAAAGATCCATTTATCTCAATGGCTTGCCGATCATCGGGCAAGTTCACCAAAGTCCATGCTTTGTTCTGATACATGGATCCTATCTCGGATTTCATGGCTTCTAACCATTTGTCGGAATATGGGCCCACCATCGCTTCTCCATAGCTCGTAGGTTCATTGTTGTGTAGCAACATGACTTCCAAGACAGGATTACGTACCACTCTAAAGTAGTACGCATCCTTGTCGACCTACGAGGTTTGGTAGTGACTTGATCCGAAGTTTCATGATCAATATCATAAGCTTCCACTTCAATTGGTGTAGGTGCCACAGGAACAACTTCCTGTGCCCTGCTACACACTAGTTGAAGTGACGGTTCAATAACCTTATCAAGTCTCCACCATCCTCCCACTCAATTCTTTCGAGAGAAACTTTTCCTCGAGAAAGGACCTGTTTCTAGAAACAATCACCTTGCTTCCGGATCTAAAATAGGAGGTATACCCAACTGTTTTGGGTATTCTATGAAGATGCATTTATCCGCTATGGGTTTGAGCTTATCAGCCTGAAACATTTTCATATAAGCGTCGCAGCCCCAAACTTTTAAGAAACGACAACTTAGGTTTCTCTAAACGGTGTCGTCTCAACGGAATTGCATGGTGCCCTATTTAAAGTGAATGCGGTTGTCTCTAATGCCTAACCCATAAACGATAGTGGTAAAGAGACATCATGGTATGCACCATATCCAATAGGGTGCAGTTATGATGTTCGGACACACCATCACATTGTGGTGTTCCAGGCGGTATTAATTGTGAAACACTTTCCACAATGACTTAATTGTGTGCCAAACTCGTAACTCAGATATCTCTATGATCATATCATAGACATTTTATCTTCTTGTCACGACGATCTTCAACTTCACTCTGAAATTACTTGAACCTTGCAATAATTCAGACTTGTGTTTCATCAAGTAAATAATCTCAGCATCTACTCAAATCATCTGTGAAGTAAGAACATATCGATATCCACTATGTGCCTTAGCACTCATTGGACTGTACACATTAAATGTATTACTTCCAAAAAGTTGCTCTCTTGTTCCATCTTACTGAAAACGAGGCTTTTCAGTCATCTTGCCCATGTGGTATGATTTGCATGTCTCAAGTGATTCAAAATCAAGTGAGTCCAAACGATCCATCTGCATGGAGTTTCTTCATGCATATATACCAATAGACATGCTTCGCATGTCTCAATCTTTTCAAAAACGAGTGAGTCCAAAGATCCATCTACATGGAGCTTCTTCATGCGTTCTATACCAATATGACTCAAGTGGCAGTGCCACAAATATGTGGTACTATCATTACTATCTTATATCTTTTGGCACAAACATGTGTATCACTGCGATCGAGATTCATTTTAGGTGCAAGACCATTGAAGGTATTATTCAAATAAACAGAGTAACCATTATTCTCCTTAGATGAATAACCGTATTGCGATAAACATAATCCAATCATGCTCAACGCAAACACCAAATCTCGATGGTAGAGGGAGCATGCGATGCTTGATCACATCAACCTTGGAAACACTTCCAACACATATCGTCATCTCACCTTTAGCTAGTCTCCGTTTATTCCGCAGCTTTTATTTCGAGTTACTAACACTTAGCAACCGAACCGGTATCTAATACCCTGGTGCTGCTAGGAGTACTAATAAAGTACACATTCATATAATGTATATCCAATATACTTCTGTCGACCTTGCCTGCCTTCTCATCTACCAAGTATCTAGGGTAGTACTGCTTCAGTGACCGTTCCTCTCATTACAGAAGCACTTAGTCTCGGGTTTGGGTTCAACCTTGGGATTCTTCACTAGAGCAGCAAATGACTTGCTGTTTCATGAAGTATCCCTTTTGCCCTTGCCCTTCTTAAAACTAGTGGTTTTACTAACCATCAACAATTGATGCTCCTTCTTGATTTCTACTTTCGCGGTGTCAAACGTCGCGAATAACTCAAGGATCATCATAACTATCCCTGATATGTTATAGTTCATCAAGAAGCTCTACTAGCTTGGTGGCAGTGACTATGGAGAACCATCACTATCTCATCTGGGAGATTAACTCTCACTCGATTCAAGCGATTGTTGTACTCAGACAATCTGAGCACATGCTCAACGATTGAGCTTTTCTCCCTTAGTTTGCAGGCTTAAGAAACTTGTCAGAGGTCTCATACCTCTTGACGTGGGCACTAGTCTGAAATCCCAATTTCAGTCTTCGGAACATCTCATATGTTCTGCGACGTTTCTAAAACGTCTTTGGTGCCACAATTCTAAACCGTTAGCAATACGCACTGAACTATCACGTAGTCATCAAAACGTGTATGTCAGATGTTACGCAACATCTACAGACGACGCTGAGGTTCAGCACACCGAGCGGTGCATTAAGGACATAAGCCTTCTGTGCAGCAATGAGGACAATCCTCAGTTCATGGACCCAGTCCGCATAATTGCTACTATCAACTTTCAACTAAATTTTCTCTAGGAACATATCTTAACGAGTAGAACTAAAGCGCAAGCTATGACATAATTTGCAAAGACCCTTTTGACTATGTTCATGATAATGAAGTTCATCTGATTATGAACTCCCACTCAGATAGACATCCCTCTAGTCATCTAAGTGATACATGATCCGAGTCAAACTAGGCCGTGTCCGATCATCACGTGAGACGGACTAGTCATCATCGGTGAACATCTCCATGTTGATCGTATCTTCTATACGACTCATGCTCGACCTTTCGGTCTCTTGTGTTCCGAGGCCATGTCTGTACATGCTAGGCTCATCAAGTCAACCTAAGTGTTTCGCATGTGTTCCGAGGCCATGTCTGTACATGCTAGGCTCGTCAACACCCGATCATCACGTGGTGCTTCGAAACAACGAACCTTCGCAACGGTGCACAGTTAGGGGGAACACGTCTCTTGAAATTTTATAAGGGATCATCTTACTTACTACCGTCGTTCTAAGCAAATAAGATGCATAACATGATAAACATCACATGCAATCAAATAGTGACATGATATGGCCAATATCATTTTGCTCCTTTGATCTCCATCTTCGGGGCACCATGATCATCTTTGTCACCGGCATGACACCATGATCTCCATCATCATGATCTCCATCATTGTGTCTTCATGAAGTTGTCATGCCAACGATTACTTCTACTTCTATGGCTAACGCGCTTAGCAATAAAGTAAAGTAATTTACATGGCGTTATTCAATGACACGCAGGTCATACAAAAATAAAGACAACTCCTATGGCTCCTGCCGGTTGTCATACTCATCGACATGCAAGTCGTGATTCCTATTACAAGAATATGATCAATCTCATACATCACATATATCATTCATCGCATCTTCTGGCCATATCACATCACATAGCATACCCTGCAAAAACAAGTTAGACGTCCTCTAATTGTTGTTGCAAGTTTTTACGTGGCTTGTATAGGTTTCTAGCAAGAACGTTTCTTACCTACGTAAAACCACAACGTGATATGCCAATTTCTATTTACCCTTCATAAGGACCCTTTTCATCGAATCCGTTCCGACTAAAGTGGGAGAGACAGACACCCGCTAGCCACCTTATGCAACTAGTGCATGTCAGTCGGTGGAACCTATCTCACGTAAGAGTACGTGTAAGGTCGGTCCGGGCCGCTTCATCCCACGATGCCGCCGAATCAAGATAAGACTAGTAACGGCAAGTAAATTGACAAAATCGACGCCCACAACTACTTTGTGTTCTACTCGTGCATAGAAACTACGCATAGACCTAGCTCATGATGCCACTGTTGGGTAACGTAGTAGAAATTCAAAATTTTCTACGCATCACCAAGATCAATCTATGGAGTTTACTAGCAACGAGAGGGAAGGAGTGCATCTACATACCCTTGTAGATCGCGAGCGGAAGCGTTCAAGAGAACGGGGTTGATGGAGTCGTACTCGTCGTGATCCAAATCACCGATGATCCTAGCGCCGAACGGACGACACCTCCGCGTTCAACACACGTACGGAGCAGCAACGTCTCCTCCTTCTTGATCCAGCAAGGGGGGAGGAGAGGTTGATGGAGATCCAGCAGCACGACGGCGTGGTGGTGGAAGTAGCGGGATTCCAACAGGGCTTCGCCAAGCGCTGCGGGAGGAGGGAGATGTGTCACGGGAGGGAGAGGGAGGCGCCAGGGATTAGGTTTTGCTGCCCTCCCTTCCCCCCACTATATATAGGGCCAAGGGAGAGGGGGGCGCAGCCTTGGCCCTTCCTCCAAGGAAGGGTGCGGCCAGGGTCTGTCCATCCTCCCCAAGGCACCTCGGAGGTGCCTTCCCCCTTTAGGACTCTTCCTTTCCCTTATCTCCTGGCGCATGGGCCTCTTGGGGCTGGTGCCCTTGGCCCATATAGGCCAAGGCGCACACCCCTACAGCCCATGTGCCCCCCCGGGGCAGGTGGACCCCCTTGGTGGACCCCCGGACCCCTTTCGGCACTCCCGGTACAATACCGATAAAGTGCGAAACTTTTCCGGTGACCAAAATAAGACTTTCCATATATAAATCTTTGCCTCCGGACCATTTCGGAACTCCTCGTGACGTCCGGGATCTCATCCGGGACTCCGAACAACTTTCGGGTTACCGCATACTAATATCTCTACAACCCTAGCGTCACCGAACCTTAAGTGTGTAGACCCTACGGGTTCGGGAACCATGCAGACATGACCGAGACGTTCTCCGGCCAATAACCAACAGCGGGATCTGGATACCCATGTTGGCTCCCACATGTTCCACGATAATCTCATCGGATGAACCACGATGTCGGGGATTCAATCAATCCCGTATTCAATTCCCTTTGTCTATAGGTATGTTACTTGCCCGAGATTCGATCGTCGGTATCCCGATACCTTGTTCAATCTCGTTACCGGCAAGTCTCTTTACTCGTTCCGTAACTCACATCATCCCGTGATCAACTCCTTGGTCACATTGTGCACATTATGATGATGTCCTACCGAGTGAGCCTAGAGATACCTCTCCGTTTACACGGAGTGACAAATCCCAGTCTCGATTCGTGCCAACCCAACAGACACTTTCGGAGATACCTGTAGTGCACCTTTATAGCCACCCAGTTACGTTGTGACGTTTGGTACACCCAAAGCATTCCTACGGTATCGGGGAGTTGCACAATCTCATGGTCTAAGGAAATGATACTTGACATTAGAAAAGCTCTGAGCAAACGAACTACACGATCTTGTGCTAGGCTTAGGATTGGGTCTCGTCCATCACATCATTCTCCTAATGATGTGATCCCGTTATCAACGACATCCAATGTCCATGGTCAGGGAACCGTCGTAACCATCTATTGATCAACGAGCTAGTCAACTAGAGGCTTACTAGGGACATGGTGTTGTCTATGTATCCACACATGTATCTGAGTTTCCTATCAATACAATTCTAGCATGGATAATAAATGATTATCATGAACAAGGAAATATAATAATAACCTATTTATTATTGCCTCTAGGGCATATTTCCAACAGCACATCCTTGGGCATTGCCTCGGCATCCGCCGCAGCCCGCAAATCCGCCATACACCACCCTGCGGTTTTATGGGGATTGTCGAGAAACCTCTTATGCTAAGATGACCCCTTCACTTTAATGCTTTTCCTTTACATAAGAATTTTTACTCCAAGACACATCATGACCAACACTCTCGGATGCATTGCCTCGGGATCCACTTGTAACTTCCACACCCCCGTTAATCCGCCATACACAACGCTACGTTTTTATGGAGATTGTCAAGAAACGTCTTAACGCTAGGATGATCACTTCACTTGAACATTTTTTTTCCTTTTCGAAGAATTTTTACTCCAAGACACATCATGACCACCACACCCGAGGGAATTGCCTTAGGATCCGCATGTAACCTCCGCACCCCCACAAATCCGCCATACACCACCCTACGGTTTATAAAGGGGATCGTCGAGTAACCGATCGTGACATGATGATCCCTTGACTTCCAAGGGTTTTCCTTTTTTTGCGAGAATAATTACTCCAAGAGACATAATGATCGACACACCCGGGGGCATCGCCTCGGCATCCGCATGTAACCGCCACGCCCGGCGAACCCGCCATACACCACCCTATGGCTTTTACGAAGACTGACCAGAAACGTATCGTGCTAAGATGATTCCTTCACTTGAAAGATATCCCCTCCTCATTAGATTCTTACTCCAAGAAACGCCAAAACCGGCTCACCGGGGAACCGCCATGACATCCGGATACCACCGCACCTAGGGGGGCGCGAGCCCGAAAAGTGTGCGGATGACATAACACCTTGGATCCAAGCAAGACCATGTTTAGCACGTGTAGACTTTTCTTCTGATAAGATGAATTTTTATTCTCACTGAAACATTTTTATTTCTGCGCGAATGGAATTATTTCACCAACGGTTCCTCTAGGTAAAATCCAAGGAATGAATTTATGGAAATGAATCAAACCCAGCCAATGCGCCAGGTAAAGGCCAGGCTGTCAAAAACGTCACCCCTGGAAAGAAAGAGGTAATTGCCGTTTCCCGGTCCTGGCTCCGCTATAGACAACTCACAGCACCTCATTAGTCATTACCCCACCCGCACAGAAGACGCTCTCTGACAGCTGGGCTCCAGAGAAGGATGACCCCACCAGTCATGGAAAGAGAGTAGGTATTAGTGCTGTAGGGTCCAGTGTGGCGGGCGGGCCTGGCAGGGCCCAGCGCGGCCCATGTGGCCTCCCGTCCGCCTGTCTCCACTCCACTCCCCACCGGTGGCGCTCTCCTCAATCATTAACCCCCCCAACCCCACCCCGCACCCCACCCCAGACCCCCCCCCTCCCTCTCCACCACCATGACGACGAGGCCCGACGGCGG
>NC_057811.1:490663611-490671036 GCF_018294505.1 Triticum aestivum
CGGCGGCGGCGTGGGCGCCGGCGGCGACGGCGCGGAGGGCAAGCAGCTGGTGCCGGTGGCGGCGGCGGCGAACGGGACGAATGGCGGCGCGCTGGCGGTGCGCAAGGCGCCGTCCAAGGACCGGCACAGCAAGGTGGACGGCCGGGGGCGGCGCATCCGGATGCCCATCATCTGCGCGGCGCGGGTGTTCCAGCTCACCCGCGAGCTCGGCCACAAGTCCGACGGCCAGACCATCGAGTGGCTGCTCCGCCAGGCCGAGCCCTCCATCATCGCCGCCACCGGCTCCGGCACCACCCCGGCCTCCTTCTCCACCTCCTCCCCCTCCTCCCTCCGCCCCCCCGGCGCCCCCCACCCGCAGCACCCCCACGCGCACGCCCAGCCGCTCGCCGTCTCCCCGCACCACCACCTCCCGCACGCCGCGCCCTTCATCCTCGGCAAGCGCGTCCGCGACGACGACGGCAACGGCAACGGCGCGGCGTCCGGCGGGGCGGCGGCGGTCACCGCGGCCATGGCCCCGGCCCCGGGCTTCTGGGCGCTGCCCGCGCGGGGCGACTTCGGGCAGCTGTGGAGCTTCGCGCCGCCGCCGGAGATGATGGTGGCGGCGCCGGCGATGGCGGGGGAGGCCTCCGCCGCCCGGGTCGGCAACTACCTGCCCATGGCGCAGGCCAACCTGAACCTGCTCGCCTCCTTCTCCGGCGGCCCCGGCGGCGCCGGCCAGGCCACCGGGCGGGCCGAGGAGGAGACCGCCCACTGAGCGGCGCCGGCGGCGGGTGTGCAGGGTTTTAGGCAGGGCTAGGGTTTGTTTCTTCCCCGTCGGCGCAGATTGCTTGCTTTTGGGGTCAGTCAATTTCTATGGTTCCTCCGGCAAGAGGAAAAGATTACTGAAAGTGTTCATCAGACAAGGCGGTGCTGGTACCGTCAGTCAATTCAGTGCGAATTAAGCTTGCTCCTCTGCTCTCTCTATTCTCTTCTTCCCAGTTCAGTTAGGTCAGGTCAGGTCAATTGGGTGTCTAAATTTCTGCGGGTAGCAACAGCAATTCTTGCTCCTTTTTTCATGTAAAAATCAATCATCATGGGTCGAGGTCGTGTGGGTTCCTATTACTTTCTAGTCAGTTGGTCAGTGAGTGCAGTGGTGCTGCTGTCAAATGTGGTTCCCTTTTCTCTCTTGGTTTGCTTTGTGCTGCTGATTCCAAGAAAGAAAGAAGAACAAGAAAGGCTTGCACAATTCTGCAGCAAGATGGAGGATAGGCAAGCATGGCTTCAGTAAGTTGCTCCTCTGCTCTGTTTCTTAGGTCTTTTTTTCTTTATTCTTGAGATTTTTCGTTTCTTTTGTTCTCTGGATTGAATTAGTGCTTGGTGAGAATAATAATAATAAGTAACTGTTGGTTTAGCTCAGGTAGCCAGCTCCTGTATGTATCTATCTTTTGATTGTTTGATGGGTGTGTCACCATGGATGGAATTGATCAATGGACAAAAATAAGCACACAGAAGAAACATCTGCCCGTCCATCATCCTGTCATGTTTGTTTGTGAATTGTGACCGCTCCTGCTCCTTGCAACGTCTCTGTCTCGCATCCTAGTACCCTGCCACTCATACTTATTACCATATCATACCACTACCATTGTTTGCAAAATTCAAGCACCCAGCAGCTACTTTCTAGAACGGAATCAGACCTTTTCAGCAGGTAATTGCATCGCATTGCCACTGGTTTTGCGGCTGCTGTTGCTGCTACTGTGTTGTGTTGCATGTGCGGTCAGCTGTGGAGGTAGAATAATCGTCCCGAGTGGGGGCTCTACTGTACTGTACTTGTGGGTGGCAAACCAACTTTCTCATGCTGACAGGAATCGTGTCTGGCCCTGCATTTTGCCTGATTGCTCTGGTTGGTGCCGTTTCTGATAGTATAATTATCAGGATGATTGCATTTGATTAGCCTTTTCCTTTCAATCTTTTCTATCTTGTTTGTGGCCAAGTGGGGGATGAGGGTCCTCCTATGAGATGCCCCGCTTTCTGATCCCCATTATTTCCCCATTCTTTAACAATCCAGGGTACCAGTATTCTGGACGGATAGCGGGCGCTGCACTGACAATAGTCAACTCTGTCCTGCTGCGTGCCCTGGCAAAGCATGTCTGCCTGGGCCTGGGCCTGGGCCTCCACTTCTGTCCTTTCACTCCTTGCCGCCACTGCTGCTGATCCAGTTGCAATAGAGAAATGAGATCAAGATTCTGAAGAGTAAGACGTTCTTTTTTAACTTATTACGGTAAAAAAATACAGTACCACGAGTGGCCGCTTCCCTTTCTGTTTCTAGTGGTGGCTGGTTGTCTCTTGAGATGGTGGTAGAAGCGGCTCGACAAGTGTGGGTAGATGTGTGGTGGAGGTAAATGATTGTCACGCACACGCAGATGTGACCAAAGGTGGTGAAAATGAAATGATGCGCACCGGCGATTCTGATGAATGAATCGCGCCTTTTTGGGCCTGATGATAGATAATCTGGCATCTTTCCGAGCTGGATGGATTCAGCTTGTCTCTCTGCTTGTTGTGTTGGTTTGTTTGTTTCGGTGGGAATTAACTGTTGGCTGAAGCTTGAGGATCATCACGCAGCAGTAGCAGAACCACTGCCAGAATCGCCTCGTCTCGTCTCAGATGTTCACACCAGGTGTTCGTAAGCGCATCTCCAATGCCGACCCTCAAACCTCCCGCAACCGTCTTTAACGCCCATCCTCAAACCTCCGTAACCGTCCTGACCGCGAAAGCCATCCAACATGGGTCTATACCGCTCCACAGGGGCGATTTGGGCATGTTTTCTCTCGCAAACCGGAGACAAATGTGCGCAAGGTTGACGCGAGTCCGGACCGCTCCCAAACCCGTTTCTGATCGTCCTGGCCCACCAAAAAACCCTCCCCTTCCCGCGTGTTTTCGGTCAACACTGCTTCAGAGAGTAAGAGCATCTCCAGCCGTTGGCCCCCCAGGACGCATAAAAATCGCCCCCTGGGGGCGAGCCGGTGATACAATCGGCGCTGGGGGCGGTTTTGCGCCCAGTCGTCGCCCCCAGGCGCCGATATTGACCCACTTTTCAGCCCCATTTCGGCGAATAAAGGGCCCATATGGGCGAGAATAGGCCCATATTCGACGTGGTTCGCCGTGGCTCGGCGTTCAATTATCAACATAAATATTTTTTTATCACATATTTCATCACAAAAAAATCAAATACTTCAACAAAATAGTACAACAACAAATAGTTCAATACAAATTATATAATTCAACAAATAAAAACTCATATTTCATCACACGTCGCGCCCGGCGTCGCCCTTGAGCCTCCATAGGTGCTCTATCAGATCCTGCTGCAGTTGATGATGCACCTGTGGGTCTCAGATCTCCTGACGCATACTGAGGTAGGCAGTCCAGGTTGCCGGTAGCTGGTGATCAACTTCGGCTAGAGGACCCTGCCTGTAGTATGGTTCAGTGTCAAACACTGGGTCTTCTTGCTCGCTCTCGATGATCATGTTGTGCAAGATGACACAGCAAGTCATAATCTCCCACATTTGATCTTTCGACCAGGTCTGAGCGGGGTACCGGACAACAGCAAATCGAGATTGGAGCACACCAAATGCCCGCTCGACATCCTTCCTACAAGCCTCCTGAATCTTTGCAAACCAGGCGTTCTTGCCTCCTGGCACAGGGTTTGAGATCGTCTTCACAAATGTCGACCATCTCGGATAGATGCCATCAGCTAGATAGTACCCCTTGTTGTAGTGCCGCCCATTGATCTCGAAGTTCACCGGAGGAGAATGACCTTCAACAAGCTTGGCAAAGACAGGAGAGCACTGCATCACGTTGATGTCATTGTGAGTTCCTGACATACCAAAGAAGGAGTGCCAAATCCAGAGGTCCTGTGTGGCCACCGTCTCAAGTACCACACTGCAACCGCCTTTGGCGCCTTTGTACATCCCCTGCCAAGCAAATGGGCAATTCTTCCATTTCCAATGCATGCAGTCGATGCTTCCAAGCATCCCAGGAAATCCTCTTGCTGCATTCTGTGCTAGGATCCGAGCAGTGTCTTCCGCATTGGGTGTTCTCAAGTATTGCGGCCAAACACTGCCACCACTGCCCGATAGAACTTGTAGAAACACTCTATGCTGGTGGACTCAGCCATGCTCCCATAGTCGTCGAGTGAATCACCGGGAGGTCCGTACGCAAGCATCCTCATCGCTGTCGTGCACTTCTGGATCGAGGTGAATCCAAGTTTGCCGGTGCAATCCATCTTGCACTTGAAGTAGTTGTCGAACTCCCAGATGGAATTCACAATTCTGAGGAAGAGCTTTCGGCTCATCCGATAACGGCGCCGAAATGTTTTGTCGCCGTGAAGTGGAGCATCGGCGAAGTAGTCGGAGTAGAGCATGCAGTAGCCTTCGAGACGATGCCGGTCCTTTGCTTTCACCTGCCCCGGCAGCGGCTTTTCATTGCTCGCCAGCAGCTGGGCGAGGGTGGCGAGCACCATCAGATGCTCTTCTTCCTGGACGTCGGCCTCGGCTTCCTCCTCCAGTAGCGCGGCGAGCGCTTCCTCGTCATCCGAGTCCATCGCCGAGGCAGGCAAATCGCCGAACCCCTTGCGCCCGGTGGGCGTGCACCCGCCGCTAAACTACCCCTCCGCGGCCGGAAACGCCCAGCTGGTGTTGGAGGGGCTGCCGCGGCGAACCTCTGCTATTTTTCCGGCGGGGAATGGCTATCTAGCGGTGAAGGGCGGCGGGCGGCGCCGGGATATAGCTACAGGCGGCCGAGAGCGCGGGGGGTGGGAGGCGAGTCGGGGAAGAAAATCTTGACTTTTCACCTGACGTTGTGGGCCAGCCGCGCTTTTCCCTAGCGCCGGAGCCCCCGATCGCCCCCCAGTGCGCCGGGTTCGGCCTGCGGCCACCGGGCGGAAAAAAGGGCCGAACCGGCGCTTTTCGTCGTCCTGGGGGCGCGACTGGGGCGTTTTTTTGGCGCCGGCGCCGAAAAAGTGGCCTTGGGGGCCTGTTGGGGGCGCGGCTGGAGATGCTCTAAGCGCCCGCATTTATGCCCGGCCAGAGTGGACGCGACCGCTGACTGGCGCCGGTATTGAAGCGGTGCGACGGCGAGAGAGCGCCGGCCGTGGCGCTTTCCGGTGCAAGCGATTGCCGCGCGTTCCAATGACACAAGGGTCGTCCGTCCGTCCGTCTGCCGCTCGCATTGATGGCACGTGGTTGTCGAGGCATCTCCTCCGGCGCCACCGGCCTATCCCTCTGCCGCCCACCATTGTCCGCACCACTCCCACCATGGATACCTCCCCCGCCAAAGCTCTCTAGGATGGGTTAACGTTGGACCAGAAGGAGATGGCCGCCATTGCTGGCGGCTGGCTGGCCGGCAGGTAGCCGGAGGACGACGACGTCCCAATGGAGGACGCTGCCGACGACGAGCCGACACCGCTCTCATCCTCCGCCCCACCCTCCTCCTCCGCGCCATCCTCGCCGGTGCATTGCACCTTGACCATCGATGAGGCCTGTGCCCATTATATGGACATGAATCGGGAATAGCAATTCTGGGAGGCGCAAACCTACGCCTCCTACAACCACCAGCTCCTCTAGGAGCACATGCATGCGGAGGAGCAGCTCGCCGCCGGCAGGGTTGTCGCGTCGGACGCGAACATGGCGGAGCAGGAGGCATTGCTTAAGTCCCACTGCTCCGCACGCGAGATCCACCTCACTCCTACCGGCGGCGGGTGGCGGAGGTGGCGGTCGTCGGCAAAGAGAGCGGCGACGTGGGTGAGGCAGTCTTCGGCGAGACCGACGAGGAGGACGACATCGCGGAGTCCGCGCCCCACCGCGCTGACCATGAAGCCGGCACGTCTGCGGGTGCCGCCGGTAGCGAGGAAGAGTAGTGCACGGTAGGTCGCCGCTGCTCGTTTCCCAGGAAGGCCACCGCTCCTCCCTCTCTTCGACGCCAAGCTTGGCGGGCTCAACATCTTCGGCCGATTAGTCGCCTGGCAGCAATGTGGAGGCGGACAACTTCACTTCGTGGGCCTGCGGAAGCGGAGGTTATGAGGTGGAGTTGGAGAGTGCCGAGGCGGAACTGAAGACGATGAAGCTTCAGTTCTCGGGGCTGATGGCTGGACACGGGGAACGAGCGCCGGCGACTATTTACATTAGGTATTAATTATACCTTTATAGCCGGACTAGCACCGCTTTGATGTAAATATAATGAAATCTGTTATTTTTATATAAAATCCGGATGTGTTTATATGAAATCCTGTTTTGTTTGCACGAATTTTATCCGGTTTTGTTAAAAATATGTTTTAAATGTATGTGACTAGCGTTGAATGGCGTCCTTTTGAATCCGTGTCCACGAACCGGTTATTCTGTCTGCGGGATGGAATTTACGGGGTTGCAGTTGGAGATGGAATACTAGTACTGCCAGCACCCACACCTCGCTGGGGTTTGCGTCCACCATGGTTCAAAGCTCTCGCGGTGGACGTAAATCTTTTTCGCTGCGTCGAAAAAGGGGCAACCCGAGGGGACCGGCCGTGCATGCATGCGTGCGTCTCTCATCCCATCACGCCGGCGATGATTCCTCGCGGAAAAGTCTGTACCTGCGCGCCCATGCGCTGTCGACCGCTCGGCCTCGCCGGCCGTCCGTTTCCTCGTGCGCGGACGTACTACTACTACTGTACTGTACTTACGTTGAGCTGAGAATCACTGCGCATACGGCACACGTTGCCTCCGTCCAAGTAAGTTTACCACCACGTTTCATCCAACCTGGTGGTCGACCATTGCATTCCATCAACCGTGCTGTGCATCGGGACGTATCTCTCTTGGTTTCGCTCGAGTGTGATCAGCGGCAGAGACCCCTGCTTATGAGGCGTGCCGTTTGGAAAGGGCAGTACCATGTCGTGTTCTGGGGTGTGAAGTGAAATGGAGGCCGGACTTTCACTTTCAGACCAGAATGGCGAGGCAGGTTGCCATCTGTTTCCTATACGAGTAACTGCTGGCGTAACAGGGGAACTGCCTTTCTTTCGCTCTCAGTCTCCACTGCAGGGGAGTCGGAGTCAGAGAGCGACCTTTTCTACATACAGATACTCACCTTGTGTTTTCACTCAAAGAGACACAAAGATGCCCATAATACGGGCTGTTTATTAGAGCATCTACAGCCACAATGGCCAAATCCAGCTCCTCAATCCGCGTGCACTGACCGGGCACGCCTCATATTTGCCGCTTCGCATCTGCGTATCTCATATCCAGCGCCTTATATCCATACTACATATGCAAACGTTAATCTACCCTACGTGATCAAACAGCGGACACAAAAATCAGTTGCAAAGGAACACAAGATCGGCTACAAACGGACATTAGCTTACTTCACCACATCCAAAAGATCATAGTTCGTCCCCGGACAAGTTCGTAAACTTCTACAACTAAA
>NC_057811.1:490671424-490680403 GCF_018294505.1 Triticum aestivum
CAACTGTCGCCGTCGTCAGAGTCGGAGTCGAACAGGACGATGAGCCCCTTCATCCGACGGACTGCCCTGTCTTGCTCTCGCTTCAACCTGGCAACCAGAGCCTTCTCCGTCGCAGCCTCCTTCACCTCGTGCTCCGACTGCTCAATAGCAAGCCGGAGCGCCTTGGCATTCTTCCGCCGGAGGCGGCGAGTGTCCGTCTGCACCGTCGTGAGGGAGCGATGGTAGACCCATGCGAGGAGACGCGCATCATCGTCAGGGTTCGCCTCCGTTCTTCGGTGGCGGCGGCGGACTGCTTCGCCGCATCCCTCTCTCGTGCATGCTGCCTCCGACTTCGGAGTGCGCGTGCGGGCCGGCGGCACATGCACAAGCACCCAACGCTGGCCGTGTGGATGAGCGCCAAGCGGGGGGAGGAGACGGGGCGGGTCCGACGCGGATCGTGTTGTCTTTGTGTCGCTGCGCGTGGGCCATGAGGGCCCAACTCCGTTGTCCGCGCCTCTCTGATCCTCCTCAATGTTCTCTTTACCCATCCTTTTATGCTAGTATCATCATCCTGGATGGATAGCGGAGGTACACTGACGAGGGTCAACTGTCCTGCTGCGTGCGTGCCCTGGCAAAGCATGTCTGCCTGGGCCTGGGCCTCCACTTGTGCTGAGGCTGCCATTCTTTGGCATTCTTCTGTCCTTTCACTCCCTTGCTGTTCTAATCCAGTTGCAATAGTTAAAGAAATACGACCAAGATTCTGATAAATAATACTGCTGCAGCAGCAGTGAAGTACAGACCGATTTTCAAATCAGAAAACAGAAGACGAGAGCAGAGCAGAAAGCTGGGCACACACGCAGGGGATTCTGTTCTGATGAATCGCGCCTTTCTGGGCATGGTGGTATACTGTAATCTACCCCCTCCGTCTCATAATGTAATAAGTTTTTTGACACTATGCTAGAGCGAAGAAGCGTCTTACATTACGAGACGGAGTAGTATCTAGCATTCATCCGTCCTTTCACTCGCCTGATGGTTGCCGCCGCTGCTGCTGATCGGGATGCAATGGAGAATTGAGATCAATATTCTGAAGAGCGAGACGTTTTTAACTTATTACCGTGTTGTCTGAAGCTTGAGGATCATCACACAGCAGTAGCAGAACCACTGCCGGAGTCGCTTCGTCTCGTCTCAGATGTTCACACCAGGTGTTGGTGATATGGAATACTAGTACTACCAGCAACCCCACATCAAGATTTCCGTCATCCATGTTGGACCACGTGGCAAGTATCTTTCATGATTTCACCCCAGTATGTTCAGCAGCAGCGAACCCTACTTACCTGTGAGTCATTCGTGCCGTTTCAGAAGGGCAGTACCATGTCGTTCAGGCGTGTGAAGCGAAATGGACTTCCTAGACCGGAATGGCGAGGCAGGTTGCCATCTGTTTCCTATTCGAGTAACTGCTGGCGTAACAGTTTCAAGTGCAGGTGAGTCAGAGTCAGAGAGGGACCTTTCCTATGAACAGATACTCAGCCTGTGTTTTCACTCACTCAACCGTGCACTCTCATGTCATCACGCTTGACAGAGACACCATGATGCCCATAATAGGAACTGTTTATTACCACATCTGCCAGACGACAGATTATGGAGTGGTACTAAGGGAACGATACAGGGTAGACTCACAGCTACGTATGGCCCAACTAAAGGCCTAGACCCATGAAGATCAGCATGGACGGTGATCTATCTCAAAAACTAGTTGAAGTGTCTACACTAGAAAAAGAGACATTAGTCCCGGTTGGTAAGGGTCTTTAGTCTCGGTTGGGCAACCGAGACTACGGAATCGGGACTAAAGGCCCCCCTTTTAGTCACGGTTGAATTACAAACTGGGACTAAAGGGGCTCCACGTGACCGCTGTGGAGCACTCAGACTGGAGGACCTTTAGTCCTGGTTGGTAACATCAACCGGGACTAAAGGCCGCCACGCGCCAGGCGCTGCCAAGCGCTGGGGTTTAGGGTTTTGGAGGGGCTTACGGGTTTCATTTTGCGTTTCATTTTTCTTTTATTTTATGTTTTCCATTCAACTCGGCGCTACTACATATAGCAATGAAGAAACCATTACACAACATCGTCATGAATATAGAGAGTGACATCTTTCTCCGTGCTTGGTCGAACAACAAGTTTTCGTATATATATTCAACGCTACTACATGTAGTACACGTTCATGCATATACACAATATAATATCTATTAGGATCCCTAATATCTAATTACCAAAATTCCCTACCAATTCCCGATGGTATTCTCCGGTTTTAGGTATGACCTCTTCAAGTAAGAATCCCGTCAATTCCTCTTGAATTGCTCTTACGCGATCCTTTGGTAGTAGTTTGTCCCGCATCCGTTCGATCTAATTTAAAGAGGGGGTCAATATATATGAATGAAACTCAACACACTTGATGGTAATAAAATAAAACTGTGAATACTGTTTACATACTCGAAGTTGTTCCAAAATTTTGCCCTTCTCACAGGTCGTCTGGCGAATGAACTCGAAAACGTAGTATCCATATAAATTATTCCCGTCTCCCTGCCTCAAGCACTTTACGAGAATAGAGAGTTCAATGAAAATAATAATCAAGCATTATAATGGTATTGAAATTAGAATCAAAGAGATGTGCGCACCTAGCTAGTACTACTTACATTGAGTCGTCGAAATTGCAGCTCCTCTTTCCATTCACCCCTAGCCTCCTTGGTGAACTTTTTCCAAACCCTGCCCGACAAAGAAAATGAATAAATGAGTTATTAATTACTTGATATTAGGAAATGAACGAAAGTTGCCGATATAGTGCGATAATGATTGAAATTACCTCTGGAGCATTTCACTCAGGTCCGCACATCTTAGGGTCTTTACGTTTCGAGTCCATGGCAAGTACTGCTCCTTCGTCAAATTGAATGACTAGCAAAAGAAAGTGGAACCTGCGCACACATAACTCATCAATTACACTTAACATTGAGTAAGTGAAACAGAATGTGTACAAGACAATAACACTCACTTGAAATTGTAAGGAAATAGTATTTCCCTTCTGATTTGTTGTTCAATTAACGCCCTTAGCAAGTTACCCTCTATTTCCTCGACGTTGTTTTTTAGCGTATATTCATGTATGTTATTTGAGTTAATGAACCCAATGTCATAGATTTGTCCTCTTTTGCATTCGAGGATCTTGAATCAGGATAATTATACATGCAATGAACGGGCTGAGCTAGAAACTTAATTACAGAAATAATACTTACAGGCAATAGCAACCGACGATAGATTTTTCGAGGGCGTCTTGATTTTATAACTGAAATAATTCATCAAATTCGATGTACATCTCCTCGTCTCCATTGAAGTAATGCTCATCTCTAATTCTCACCATGATCATGTTGCTCCCTTCCTTTGAGGCTTCCGTGTACCACTCATGCAATCTTCACATTTGTGTGGATAGAAGCCGAACCTCCTCAGGTCTAATGAGAGGCTTCCCGTATCTGTATGCTAAATCAGCCATGGGGAACTCTACCTGCTCGCCTAAGTATTGAGCAAGAGTGAAACCAAGATCCTGGGCCGCTACCTCCGGATCATAATCGATATCGGAAAACACGTTGAGCAGGGGGCATGATTGGTTTTTTTGTTCTTCGAACTGGGGAATTGTTTTCCCCCTTGCACTACTACTTCCTGACCGCTGCACATGTTCTTTATGTGACTTCATAATAGAGCGGTCATAGTTTGATGGAAGCGAAGGCGGTGGTCGCGTAAGGTTTTCTAGAAAGTGCTTCGCTTTTATCGGATATTCTCTGCTTTGGCTCGGGCCGTTTCGGTGCAAGCTGGCGTTTCACATTAGCATCCACGACCTTCTTGATTTCCTCATCAATCATTTCATATGGTAACTCGGCAGGAGCCTCCTTGACGCTGTTCCTTGTACCTGCTCTGGATTTCTTCGCAGTTGTAGTACTAGCCGCCGGAGCGGCGGTTCTCTTCCGCCGGGGCTGCGGCGGCGGAGTCTACTGACGTGGCGTTGACGGCTGATATGTCTCCAACGTATCTATAATTTATGAAGTATTCATGCTGTTATTTTATCATTCTTGGATGTTTTACATCATTTTATAACAACTTTATATCATTTTTTGGGACTAACCTATTGACCCAGTGCCCAGTGCCAGTTGCTATTTTTTTGCTTGTTTTTTACATCGTAGGAAATCAATATCAAACGGAGTCCAAACACCGCGAAACTCCACGGAGACTTTTTATGGACCAGAAGACACCCATTGGGCCAGAGCAGCACCTAGGGGGTGCCCCGAGGGGGGCACAACCCACCTGGGCGCGCCAGGCCCCCCGGCGCGCCCAGGTGGGTTGTGCCCACCTCGGTGGCCTCCCGCACCCCTTCTTTGCACTATAAATTCCCAAATATTCCAAAACCCTTCGGGGTTAACCTAGATCAGAAGTTCCACCGCTGCAAGACTCTGTAGCCACCGAAAACCAATCTAGACCCTTTCCGGCACCTTGCTAGAGGTGGGAATCATCTCCGGTGGCCATCTTCATCATCCCAGCGGCCACCACGATGAGGAGGAAGTAGTCCACCCTCGGGGCTGAGGGTTTGTACCAGTAGCTATGTGTTTGATCTCTCTCTCTCTCGTGATCTATATCATGGGCTTTGTTAATGTAGTTGGATCATATGATGTTCTCCCCTCTATACTCTTATTGTGATAAATTGAGTCTTTACCCTTTGAAGTTTTGTCTTGTCGGATTGAATATTCAGAGAATAGAACACATGATATATGTCTTGCGGTATGAATACTTGAGGTGACAATGAGGTATCATATTGATTCACTTGATATGTGTCTTGGCATTCAACTCGCGGATTCCCGCGGTGATATTGGGGTAATCTATGCATAGGGGTTGATGCACGTTTTTATTTGGGGTCTCTTTATAGTTCTTTGTGTGGATTGAGTATTATGAATATGAATTTGCTTTGGTGTTATTTTAGTACGAACTCTAGGATAGATCGAACGGAAAAAATAGCTTTGTGTTATTTTAGTACGAACTCTTGAATAGATCGAACGTAAAGAATAACTTTGAGGTGTGGTTTCGTACCCTACAAACAATTCCTATCTTTTGTTCTCCGCTAATAGGAACTCGGGAGTGATTCTTTATTGCACTTTGGGGGATAATCATATGATCCAACTATGTTAGCATCGTTGAGAGGTTGCACTAGTGAAAGTACGGACCCTAGGCCTCATTTTCAAGCATTGCAATACCGTTTTTGTACTCGTTTACTATTTGCTACCTTGTTGTTTTTATTTATTCAGATTATAAAAATATATTTCTACCATCAATATTACACTTTTATCACCATTTCTTCGCCGAACTAGTGCACCTATACAATTTTTTATTGTATTGGGTGTGTTGGGGACACAAGAGATTTCTTGTATTTGGTTGCAGGGTCGTTTGAGAGAGACCTTCTTCATCCTACACCTCCTACGGATTGATAAACCTTAGGTCATCCACTTGAGGGAAAATTGCTACGGTCCTACAAAACTCTGCGCTTGGAGGCCCAACACGTGTCTACAAGAATAAATTTGCGTAGTAGACATCAACGACTGAGGCGGCGGAGTCTACCGAGGCGGCGAAGACGGCAGAGGCGGCAGAGATAGAGCTGGATTGCTACTCTAAGGAGTCGATAGGCTTGGCATCCAATGTGGAAGCACGATGTGTTCCGTTTTTCATAGAATGGTACTTTTTCTGGCATCTCCCAGTTCAGTCTCCCCTTCACCTGTAGGGAAGTCAAGCTCCAGCTGCTTAAATCCCTTGATAACTTCATCCACCCCGATAACAGCATAATTATCTGGAATCGAAGAGCAATGGTAAGTTCCATCACGTACAGGAGGTAAGGCAAAGCCGACCGCCACCTTCACAGATATGTTCATGCATTTCACATGTATCTCACAATTTTCCCTCCGCGGTATCATCCACGGGGTAGCGAGGAGTCGTGATATCATCTATGGGCCGAACGAGGTCCGTGGAAGCCATGCTGCTTTTTCGCTGAGATGGTGGGGCGGAGAATTAAATGCAGGATCTTTGTGCCGCTGAGATGGGCCGGTAGCTTGCTGGCTGGTAAGTGCCTCTATTTGCTTCTGCTGCAACGCTATTTTTTCTTCTATCTGCTGCAGGCGGCCAACATGTTGTTTCTTTTTTCTCACTCGGCTTCTATAAGTGTCACTGCAGTCGGGAAACCCAAGCTTCCACGGAACGGAGCCTGATGTGTCTCGTGTTCATCCACTGTGTTCAGCATTCCCGAGGGCGCATGTCAGCTTATCGTTCTCTCTGTCAGGATTGAACTTCCCGTCCTGCACATCCCTCATTGCGGCTTTAAGGGCTTTGAGGGGTGTTGCAAGTTGATCTTTTATAAAAATATACTTTCCTATTTTTGGGTCCAACTTTCCCCCGTGCCCGTGGAGCCAAGTCTTTGCCCGTTCGGCCCACTCCAATGTCTCTGGGTCGATCCCTTTAGCAATCAGGTCGTTTTCAGTTTTCTCCCACTTAGGTATGGCAACCTTGTAGCCACCTGACCCATAACATGGCGATATTCCTTCTTTGTGACATTGTTCTTATTTATTTCTGACATTTTCTTAGCTTCATCCGATGTCTTGTACTTCACAAATGCGGGTTAGTGATCTTTTATCTTCTCATATGCTCCGGTGAATGTTGGAGTCTTGTTTTTTAGGACATAGTCTTGGTGCAATCTTTTTTTCCAGTTGTAGAATTGTGCGACCATCTTCTTAAGAGTCCACGCCTTGACTTTTCCCTCTATAACTTTGTTATTTGGATCCACCTCTGGCGGTAGGGTGAAATTTGTCATGAGCGTATTCCAAAGCATTTCTTTGGATCTATCGTCGACATAAGTAACTCCATCCACCTTTGGCTTATTCCATTCTTGAATGGTGATCGGGATGCTATCCCTAACAATAACTCCGCACTGACTTACAAATCAGTTTGTGTTCTGTGTGGGACCAATCAGTTTGCCATATTCAGTGACTTCTTTGATCTTGAAAGTTTCATTATCGCCCAATCTGTAATGTAACCTGTTTACCATGGTAACTGATAACACCAAATTTGGTTTGGATTGGCTGGGTTGTAAAATGTAAATTGAGTAAAAAGGTTGCAGAGAAGAACATACAAATACTCATCAACTCCTGTGAACGTACGTACCAGTGTCTCAGTGGCAGCCAGCACTATCACGAATTGTTTAAGTACCTTAGGAAGACAATGATCGCATAAGAGATTTTATTCATGTGGTGGTGGTTGAAGTGGGCAATTGTTAATGCCAGCGTCCCCCTTTTAGGCACTCTGGACACCCATAATCTGAATCCATTATTCTAATGGCCATTAGGGTTGGGCGATGATTCTCTTACAATAGCCTGCAAATCAGGGAGGACTACTTGCACAGCTACTTACCTTTAATCCAAGTCTATTTTATTCTAATTGCCAGTAGACTGCATAGTGTCATGAATTGCGACGAAAGTTGTGTGTATCAACAAAAATATGACTAATGTTCTTTTCTGTGCAAGTGATCCTCATTTCATTTGACTTTCATGAGAAGAATGAGGAACAGATGCAGCTTTGACAAGAACGTCCAAAAGCCACGGAACAGGGCCAGGAGGCAGGGGGTAAGGCCCGGACTGAATAAACAAGCCTCCAAGCGTCATGGAAAAGACGAACATCAGGCATGGGCCTACTTATGATCTACTCTGTGTCCCACTATCCCTAAAATGGATATTGCAGGTGATCATCTCCATCCGGTCCCTTAAAAACTTCCCATCAAAGTGATTTTTGGCGGTGGCATGGCCACGACAAATAGCGGACAACGGTGGTCTGCAGCGGCAGCGGGCGGGCAGGCGGCTTGGCGGCGATGGTCAGCAATGGACAGCCGTGGCGCGGCGATGTGGCACTTTTATGAGGACTTTCCCCCCCTAATGGAGGAGTTGGGATATGGTACAGAATGTATACACCCTAAAATGTATTCCTCCAAGAGAAGTTGCCATATATTTTGGTCCATCGCAACTATGTGATTTCGGGTAAGAGGAGTCTTGACATTTTTTGAATATTTACCATATGGTCAAATAGTTAAATCAACTCCCATGCACTCCCTCTATAAAGAAATATAAGAGCATTTACATCACTAAAGTAGTAATCTAAACGCTCTTATAGTTCTTTACAGAGGGAGTACATATTTGATCCCATAGAAGAGTTAGATTCGATTCCATTCGAAGCATGTAAAATTAAGTGTGGTTGATGGAAATAGAAAGTTAGAAATAATGTATGCTGCCGCAGAATATATAACTGGCCATTGATATCTCTCATTCATATACATTTGTTTGTAAGACATGATCTTTCAGAAAGTTCATTCCATATGTACATGGAGCACCCTCCATATGCATTATAGAGGCTGCCGAGGTGATGCGTAAAATCAAAGTCTCCATATTCGCTGCCTCCATTTCATGGGCCCGTTCGTCAATGGGCATGCTTTTTCTCCAATATTTATGTCATCCCGCGTGAGATGAGGGACCATGTGAAGTTTACTTCGCGCCACACACAACAACACCATATGGACATGCTCCGAAATTTGGTCACTCTGTTGAAGCAAGAGAAGAGGGTCATCCACCTGCGATACGAGGATGCTCTGGACGACTGCGATGATGGTAGCGGCCATCAACAGGATGACAACGAGCAATGTGTATACGCGTAGCCTCCTTGCTGGTGAGGTCCGTTCGGTGATGGTGGCAAGGTGATGCTTCACGTACGTGAAGAAGGCCGACGTGAAGATGGTAAACGACAGGACGCTCGATGGGCGGAGGGGTGTTTAGGGGCGCCTCAAGGTGGTTGTGAGGACGAAGAACCTAGCTTGTAGCAGGGTGGCTCTCCATATATGGCTTCCTTGAACGCCAACATCAAAACATGCACAAAATATCAGAAACAAGAT